>NC_062970.1:12469208-12562775 GCF_023119035.1 Salvia hispanica
ACAGGTTTGATGAATTTTTGAATGCACGTCGTAGAGGCGTTCGGAATTCCCTAAATTAGCACAAATCGCCGATTCACGGCGTAGCGGTTGCCGAAAATTGCCGATTCTCTAAGTGTGGTGGCTGAAAATCACCGATTCACGGTGTAGAGGCGGAGGCGGTGGGATTTCATGAATTTAAGGTCTCTCCCAATTGTTAATAGCAGATGGTTGAAGAGAGAGTAATGGCTGCGTGGAGAGAGAGAAGATGTAGAGAATGACACTAATTTTGGGGATATCTCTGATTTGGTTCAAGTTCAATGACTAAAATGCCCCCGACAGCAATTCCGTATACACTAGACAGCGATCTCAATTCTTTTCGCGAAATTCAATCTTGGGCATTGGATTTCCGGATCTAAGGGTGTATATTGGTGTTATGGTGTTACTTTATCTATGGTGGCACCATAGTGTGCCCCTATATATATATATATATATATATATATATATATATATAGGGTTTTGATCTATGAAGACCAGATTTAAATACAGAAATGCAGAACACGGTCATACGTAAGGCATTTTTAGGTCATAGTTAGTTTATTCTTAGGTCATGCTAACAAAGCATGACCTAAAATGATCTTAACATGACATAAACCCAAATCTTATAATATGACCCAAAACTACTTAATTATGACCTTCCGTATTTTGGGTTAATTATTGACCATTAGATCATCTAATCCTAGGGCCAAGATTTGGGCTGCATTTCTGGATTTAAACACATACTTATTTTGATCATCTCCCTATATATATATATATATATATATATAAAAGAGACATGACAGGAAAAGAAAAGCAGAAACACAATCTGGCTAATGATGATTGACATTGTTAGCCACACCACACGCTTGTTTGAAATGTCATAGACTCGTTGACGCCTCTAGGAAGAAATGCAAGTTTTGCATGGATGAAGTAAATATGGAATGAAAATTTTCATTTGGTGCAGCGTCCCACCGAAGGCCTTGTCCCAGCTTCAGTTCAGATGATCGATAACACCTAGCTTCAATTACTCTTCTTTGTCAAATGCCAACCACCGAATTAATCCAATGGATGGAGGGAAAAAGTAATTTTACTAGACAGAAAAAATTGAATATCATACACAATATACCAAGCTTTTTCAATAGTAGATTAATAGTAAGGAAGGGAAAGCTATAAACTTAATCCAAATGACAATGGCCAAGACCATATTCGTCGGTATTCACTGAACACTGGTTCTTCCAAATAATATGTCACGGTATGTTTTAGAAATTTAAATATTTTTTTTTTTTGATTTGAAGTTTTTAATTTATTTATCAATTCCTCTTTCCGTCTCTCAATAATTGTCACACTTCATTTTTATCATAAGTAGGATCTACGTTCCACTAACTCACTTCATTTACATTTTATTATAAAATCAATATAAAAAATGGGTTCCACATTCCACTAACTTTTTCAACCAACTTTTATTTACATTTTTTAAAACACGTGCCCGAGACAAATTATTATGGGACGGATGGAGTATTATATTAATAAAAATTCAATATATAATTTATATATCTAATACCCCCTCCGTCCCAGAAAGATTGTCCCATTTAATTTTTTTGCACTCGTTTTGCAAAAATAATAATAAATAGGTAAAGTTGAAAGAGAGTAAAATAAGAGAAAGAATAATGTAGGTAAAGTTATTCTTTACATTATTCTCTTTTTTACTTTACTCTCTCTACTTTAACTATTTATTATTATATTTGCAAAACGAGTGTAAAAAAGGAAATGGGACAATCTTTCTGGGACGGAGGGAGTATAAAACTAAAAGATATTTTTTTAGTTATCTATATTATAAAATTAATTTATGAAGTAACAAATTAGGAGTTAAAAAATAGAATAATATAAATTTTATCATGTTTCGGGCCAGTCCATCAAGTTTTTGGGTCTGGTCCTAACGGATTGGTGGTTAATCGGGTGCGGGCTAATCGAGTTTTAATTTTATCGGGCTAAAAATTTCTAATCCTAACCATATAAATTTAGCGGGCTATTCAGGTCAGCCCACGAGTTGCGGGCTACACTGATATCCCTAGGCCTAACTAACTCTACATTGTCGATGCTATACATATTGCACCTTAGGCAAGATTACTAAGAAGCTTAGACAAAAAAGTTCTAGCAAAATTCTAACATTAATAATTGTACATGTTAAAATGACTATTGTTATGAATAAAAGTAATTATTTTTGTAAAAGAAAATGCTCTACTCAAAGACGGCGAGCAAGAGTCTATGACAAGAAAAAAAGGGCAAAAAGCATGCGTCAAATATAAAACTCCTAATCAAACGACTAAACACATTTGAATTAGGGGTGGCAAGACGGGTTACTCGCACCCGACAAGTCGGGTACCTGTACCCGATTTTAGCTAAATTTATTGTCTCAATATCCGCCCCGCGACATATCGGGATTACCTGATACCCGTGTTGGGTATCCCATACCCGACATTGCGGGTACCCGCACCCGACCCAAAAATTAATTTATAAGAAAATAAATTTATGGGACATAAAATATTTGTTACTACTAATTAACTAAAATAGAAAATTTGAAAACCCTAATAGCCGACAATGTTTCCTAATAAATTTACTTTATTAATTTTGATAGTAAGCTTGAATAGATTAGGAATAAAAATGAGGGGAAATTCTATAGCTAGTTCCGGTGAGTTTTCAACTAAATATTAGTAGGAATATAAAAATGTTTCAAAAGATCTCCTTAGATTCTATAAAGTATTAAAAGATGTATATAGCTAATACTAATAATATCAGGTATTATCGGGACTAACCGGTATACCCGTGTGGGTTGCAGGTATACCCGCTACCCGCAAAATTCTAAAACATACTATCCGATCCCGCCCCGTTTCCCGTTATCGTTGGGTAGCGGGTACCCAATACCCGGTAAGTATCGGGTCGAAATAGGTATTACCCAGTACCCGCTACCCATTTTGCCACCCTAATTTGAATAGCAACTCAAATAAAAACAGCATGAGCCAGCACTCCAAGACAAAATACAATAGCTCGTGGTCTAACGAGATAGAATAAAAGTTACTGTATTGTTGTTGTGAGTATACCTTTGTTATATCATATCACTAATAGAGACAATATTTGAGGTGATCTACAATGTTGATAGATATAATATGAATAGATAGCGAATCTATTTTGCTTTCCAATTTACTGGAATCATTTAAAATGACAACCACCCATATAAACTACTACTAATTTTATGGTTCGATCCACCTTAAGGCAGATTTATTTTGGAAAGGACATTAAATTGAAAATAAATAGACTATATATGTTTACTAAAATACATATATTTACAGAAAATTAATTCACGCAATTCACGTTTAGAATACAAAGTTCACTTCTAGACTTCTAGTTCAAAAGCTTTAACTATTAATTAGGAGATCTAGTCAAACACGGCCTAATGGAAATTATAGTGCATCTCTTAATTAGATAGGGGGACATAATCTGTAACTCGAGCCGCACTATGTGCATGCTCGAAACTTCAATTAGTACTACACAAATTGACAAGTTTTGTGAGTGTTCTATTTCTTTTTCGCATATTTATTTTTCACATACTCCCTCCGTCTCACGTTACTTTAGGCGTTTCTTTTTTATGCGGGAATTAAGAAAATTATATTTAGTGAGTTAAATAGAGTAAAATAAAATAGAGGAGAGAATAAAGTAAGAGAGAGAAGAGAGAGTGGAGTAAAAGAAAGAGTAAAGTATGTGTGATTAGATGTTTTGTTTTTAGTCAAAAAGAGAAATAACTCAAGTAATTTGAGACAACCGAAAAAAGAATACGACTCAAGTAACATAGGACGGAGGGAGTATTTGTTTTTCTCAAGTTAATCCTGTAACGAGGGATTGAAACATAACTATAAATAGAGAAAGCAAGGAGAGAAACTTTTAACAACAGAACTCACTCACTACCTATTCAAACCCAAACAAAACCATGTCTAATGTACATGAAATATATGGCAAAGATGGTATCTACCGATCTCCAAGGTCTCCCATTTCTCTTCCCCACCACCCCAAAGTCTCAATGATCCCATTTCTATTCACAAAAATCTCATCCATTGCCAACTCACCTGCACTCATTGATGCACAATCTGCCCAAACCTTAACATTTTCCAACCTCAAAACTCATGTTTTAAGGCTCTCATGTGCCCTCCTCAACCTTAACATCTCCAAAAACGACGCCGTCCTAATCTTGTCTCCAAACTCCATCCGTTTCCCAGTCGCTTTCTTCGCGGTGGTGGCTGTTGGGGCCGTTGTCATCCCCTCGAACCCACAATACACAGCAGCTGAGATTGCCAAACAGATCAAAGACAGCAATCCCAAACTGATCATCACAGTCCATCAACTTTATGATAGAATCAAACAGTTCAACCTTCCTTGCATTCTGCTAAACCAAAGTGCCTCAAACAATCCAATGCTGCATAGCTATTTGGAATTGATCCGGTCGACACCAACCACATCGTTGCCAGATGTGATGCAGAGTGACGTGGCAGCAGTATTGTATTCATCGGGGACAACGGGAGCTAGCAAAGGAGCTGTGCTGACACACAAGAACTTCATGGAATCTGCCCTGATGATGACATCAGATCAAGAAGCAAATAAGGAGTCAGGGAATGTCTTTCTCTGCTTCTTACCCATGTGTCATATCTTTGGACTGTCGGCTCTGGTTTACGCACAGCTGCAGAGAGGGAACACGGTGGTGGTAATGGCGTGGTATGAGATGAATGCTATGCTGAGGGCTATTGAACAGTACAAGGTGACACACATGTTCGTTGTGCCCCCTGTAGTTTTGGAGCTCATCAAGAAGCAGGACATGGTGAAGGAATACGACGTTTCAACGTTGAAGGAGATTCTTTCTGGAGCAGCTCCATTAGGGGAGGAGATAATAGAAGCATGCTCCAAGACTTTTCCACAAGCTGTTGTATGTCAGGTAGTACAAGGTTACCTGAAAATCAAAAGTGTAAATTTTTAATGTTAGTTTGTTAATCATAATATGAAGTTGAGCTTTTTGACAGGCCTATGGCATGACAGAAACATCAGGTGTTATTTCATTCGAAAACAGAATGTGTTCACCTCATCCAGGCTCTGTAGGGCCACTTGCTCCCAGCGTTGAAGCTCAAATAGTCGATTCAGTGACTATGCAACGTCTGTCTCCTTTTCAGAAAGGTGAAATATGGATTAAAGGCCCCCTGGTGATGAAAGGTATGCCTGATCCTCTCAACATCTATGAGCCACGTGTTTAATGGTTGTTGACTTGTTGTAGGCTATTTGAACAACCACAAGGCGACCGCAGAAATCATAGATGAGGAAGACTGGTTGCACACAGGAGATGTTGGCTATTTTGATGGCGAGGGTCGACTCTATATTGTAGACCGTGTAAAAGAGCTCATCAAATATAAAGGCTTTCAGGTAAGGGAGAGAGTTGTTAACTCTTGTTTACTTGTCACATTTGGTGATGCTGTGGTTGTTTTAGGTTGCACCTTCAGAGCTAGAAGATCTGCTTCTCACTCATCCTGAAATAGTGGACGCTGCTGTTATAGGGTGAGCAGCAAACAACCCAAACCATGTACCTTTAATCATAGCCTTGGCTTCATATAATATGCAATAAATATCTAATCTAAGAGTTGAAAAACATGAAGATTAGGTGATGCTGAAGCTGGCGAAATTCCAATAGCATATATTGTGAGATCATCCATGAGTTCACTAACAACAAAACAAGTTCAACAGTTTATTGCACAACAGGTAATTCAGATGTCTCCAACAACATGTAATAACTTGAGCCTTATCAGATATATCAGCAAACTTCATAAATTTTTGCTTCATCTAGTCAAATGTAAAAATCCAGATCAATGGCAATAATGTCTAACACCATTAAAAATCATTCTATCACAAATATGGTGAGGACTTACTCAAATTCTGTTTTTTACTGTGTAAATAGGTTGCACCGTTCAAAAGGTTGAGGAGGGTGATTTTTACAAGAGAAATACCCAGATCACCTATAGGAAAGATTTTGAGGAAAGAGCTTAGACAACAATCTGTTGCAAAACTCTAGGTGATACCATTAGAATATGAATAGTATTCATATTTTGGCTCTAATTGTTGAAGCAGTCTAACTTACTCTACATTGTCGATGCTATACAGTTTGCATCTCAGGGAAGATTATGAAGAAGCTCGGACAAAAAAAAATTCTAGCAACATTCTAATGAGAGATGATTATCTCGTAATTGATCTCATCAAATAATCCGGGTGATATATTGCCAGTCGAGACGCATTATATATTTTCTCCAATTAGGCCAATTATGAACCATTATTTTAAATTCCTTCTTTGGTACATTTGCCACCACAAACAACTTGCAGTAAATTCAAGCAGAATTTAACCTGTATCAGTTATACAGCACAAATCAAGCACAAGCTGCAGAACAGCTACAAATGGGAAAAATAACTCATCTCGACAACATAAAATAACTGTAGCAAGTTGAGGATGGGATTTGGACATAAAAGATCTACTAACAAGCACAAGCCATCCATCCTCTGAAGAAAATCCATCAAGATAATAGTAAATTCTTCAGAAACCACGAAAAGAAAAACCCTATATCAACTTCACTTGCAAGACCGGTTCCTTAAAATATAGCAGTACATCAGTCCTAATATGTTAAAATCCTCCTCGGTCACTTCAAATTCTAGATTCCCCAAAAATGAGTCTTTACTTAATGCAGTCATCTAACTAACACATTCAAATGATAATACAGATGCAGCACCTACAAGTTAACCCTCATGTGTTACCCATGTTAGCCATATCATATTTTCTTAATGTGACTGTAACTGAAGCCTTGATTGATGATCATCAATCTGAAAAAAAGAGCTGTCTAATATAATCTATTGCATTCCATGAGGAGAGAAGCTTATCACCAGTTACAGCAATGCAGATGAGGATCAGCACTTCACCTCATGACATTGACAGCCTCCTCCATTCCCTATTCACATGAGTACAAAATCAAACCATTATATCAGCCAAAGGAGTTTTAAGTGAACTAAGGAAAATTTTTGTCCATTTAGGTACTAACTTTGTCATACTAAAACACAGAAATTTATGTTATAAATCACCATCTCAATCCAGCCCATGCACAGATGATGCATAACAGGAACAGAAGCAGGACCAGAACCAATGTAATTATAATAAATATAAAAACCTAATATACTCTTGATATGTAGTAAGTTATAACTTTATATTTTAGTCAAGGTAAGCATGGTGCAGCAGCTTATTGACTGCATTTGAAGTTGCAAAAAGCCCATACAGTGAACTCAAGCTCCAAAATCAATTTTGTACTTAATTGGATAGTGCTCTCAAATAAACTGAGAGAACAGAGGCAAGTTTCAACTCAGGCACACAGATCAAAGCAGTAAAGGACAATTATTTGCACCACTTACAAGCAAACTCTTCATCTAACAATGATTTTGCACTAAAAGTTGCCTATTACAACTTTAAGTTAATCCATCCCAAATCAACTAGTGTTTCGTAGTGGAATTCAGAGAAAAACACTTACAGGATTCTATGAATTGTTACGTTCCAGATGTTTATGCTCCACTGCCATGAAGATTGCTTGCGTCTGAATATCTCATTATCCCATCCTCCGTCAGGCTCTTTCCTTTTCAAAATACCACCTGAAACAGCAAACATCCTAGCCCGACAAAAGAGACAATATCTCCTCCCAAACATCGCTTTCCACAGCACCAAGGCCTGAATTAAGGTCCAAATGCCTGCTCCACTGCCTGTTGCTCTCTAGTGCACTGCTATTACTAATGTGAAGAAAGCTAAGCATATATGGCCTCTGAAATAGTGATGTCATTGAACCAATAGGTCCCAGATACTGTGAATTTACTGGAGATGCAAATGGGCTTGCAGCAGAAGAATGAATCTACATATGAGGAGACACCAACAGAAAATGTGGCTAATGGGAGAGCAGTTAAGGTCCCATAAGGAAAGGAGCGGATGGGTATGGCAATGCAGGAGATGATGATAACAATGATATGGAGTAGTATATTTCAATAATTCCCCTCCTTAGCAAAATAAAAAATTTATATATATGTAGAAGACATAACAGGAAAAGAAAAGCAGAAACATAATCTGGCTATGATGACTGACAAAACGCAATCTTGATCGGTTAGCCACCACACACGCTTGATTGAAATGTCATACTACAAACAAAAGAAACTCGACGCCTCTAGGAAGAAATGCAACTTTGCATGGATGAAGCAAATATGCAGGTGCAGAGGAATATAAAATTTCAATTGGTGCAGTGTCCGACAGATGGCCTTCTCCCAGCTACAGTTTAGATGATCGATAAAACCAATTCACACCGAGGTTCAATCGCTTTTCTTTGTCAAATGCCAACCACCCTGCTAGACAGAATGTCATCATACATAGTATACCAAGCTTTTTCCATAGTAAGGATTTGAACGCGCAAAGGAAGGGAAAGCTATAAACAACTTAATCCAAATGACAATGGCCAACACCATATTCATCGGTATCCACCAAATAATCATGTCATGTGGCTGAAGAATTTACACCCATAACAGCAAAATCATAGCAAATACTCCAAAAGACACAAGTAAACACCCCAAATGGGACAAGGAAGAAACAGCATAAATTTACAACCCACTAAATGAATACATTGAAGAGAATCGGCAGATACCGTTGTCGATGATGGAAGGACTGGCCGCATGTGCTCTGGCTGTTCCGCTGAACTATCACGTGCAACGATTTTTGCAGTTTCCCGAATTCAAGCGTCAAATTTTATCGATTGCACCTCCATCAAAAGCGCCAACACCTATATCTCATTCACATTCCCCTGAAACTCTGGGTTACATTATTTAAAATCCGACCAATATTACTTCAATTTTACAAAGATCAATAGTTTGAGTTTAGTGCCTTTTAAGCATATTCTCTTCCTTCTGTATAAGGAGGCCACTATGGACGAATTTAAAGACTTTTTTTCAGGCTTGAAAACACCAAGTATAAAATATGTGCATATTCCCATGCTAGCCCGAAATCAAATATTTTAGTGTGATTAGCTCGTAATTTGAATAAAATTAACCCTAAAATCTGATTGGAATATCCCAACTTAAATCCCTTGTTTTTTTTTTTTACTAATAATTTTTTATTTTATTCTACACAGTCGGTTTTGAAAGGATAAAGTTGCAAGAATGGGTAAGGATCACTGCGTACCCTAACCCTAAATGAATATTTCTCACAATACTGTTGGATCGGGACGTGGAGGAGCCTTGGAATTTGGGTTTCAACTTTTTGCAAGGACTCACATAAATACATGGGGTACAAATGTACAACTTCAGTTAAGGCATCAAAATCTTGTGATACGAATCCGGGTAGCGCTAAACCAAGGAAAGTGAAGAGAAGAGGTGACAAAGAGTCAAGCCGCAACTGGGGTCAGATTCGAGCAAAGATTCGCCTATCCATATGATGTCCAAATGCTTTTCAAAGACCATCATTGTCTTCTCCATCGAAAGAGCTTCGCGTGAGTACCTTGCACGTCTCAATCGGAGCTCGGATGAGAAAGTTATGGTCGTTTTACAAAAGCCGCGCAGTCGAACGAGCAAAACGCCCGACCACAGAGAGTTTGCCCGGCCTGGAGAGGAAAAACACCCGACCCGGGCGTTTTGTGCTACTTGCGATTTTTGCTCCTTTTTTCCTCTTTTATTTTGCACTTTTAACCTCAACTATAAATACCCATGTCTAGGGTTTTTGTCATTAGACTTTTAACATTGTTGAAGAACAAAGACTCCATTTGTGAGCACCCATCTTCATTTGAAGATTTATCAAAATCCCTTGTGGTTGCATTCCAATCTATTGTCGGGCTTAGGTTGAATGTTTAGGTATGCAATTCTAGTTCTTGTGTTGCTAGTTTTGTGGAGCCATTAGATTTTTGCTTTGGTGAGAGTTACCTTGGGTTGTCTTCATTGTTTTCCATAGGTTCCAAGCATCTATCTAAATCATAACACCTCCATCCTCTTCCTTTTCCACCATTTTTATTGTTTAATTTCTTGTTGGGATTTGTTGGGTTGTTGAAATATTTACAAGAGCAAGTCCGGGGCAAATATATGTGTCTTGAATCCCTAAGATTCACGTTATCTTGACTAGTCTAAGTCTATAGTAGAGGATAATTAATGGCTAGCCGTCCTCATCTACAGGGGCGGACGCAGAAAAAATTGGCCGTAAGGGCTGAGCTTCATTATATATTTAATACGAACTAGTGCAAAATATACTCCCTCCGTCCCATAAAAATATATGCATTTTCCATTTTCGTCCGTTCTTCCACAAAAATATGTGCATTCCATTTTTGTAAAGTTATATTAATTCAATAATGTAGGTCCCACTATCCACTTAATACTACTTTAACTATCATTCCCCTCTTCTCTGTTACGTTACCAATTTTGTCTTCATTCCTATGCTATATCCCTTGCCTATATTTTTATGGGACGGAGGGAGTATTTAATAAAAAGAACATGTCAGAGCTTCTAAAGCGGTGACAACTGAATTTTACGTGTTCTCATTAATTGAAAACGTTGTACGATTCGTTCGTTATCAATAGTTAAAAACAGGTCATTCTCAATATACACAATTAAAACGTCATTTATCCACTCATCTCTCGTTAGTTTATATCAATAAGATACTATCAACACCCACGTCAACGTAACATAATTGTATTCTATATATTAGACAATCACAATTCACAACTATTAGCTCGCAACTAACATTGTTATCATTTTTTTAATTTGCAACTATTCTATAAAAATCTTAAAAAGACAAAAGGTAAAATATAAAATTAACAACTTTAATAAACTCTTTACCTCACAATTTATGTAAAATTTGAATGTTAATTTCTGTAAAGTCTCAAAAACTCAAACCCTCTGTATTCCTTTGATTTTTTAAAGTCCCAAAACCGTGTACCCACTTCTTCTTAAAATTTTAATAAAAACGTGTGCCCACCTTAAAAAAGTGATAGCACTTCTATAAAATGCGTTCTCTATTTTTTAAAGTTAAAAACGAGTACATATAAAGTGGGGTAAGTGTGGTAAGGTTGACTTTTACTTTTATAATTAATTAATTCATTTATAAAATTACACTTTCTTTATCTTCTTCCCTACGCTGCCAGACACCATTGTTACACTTTCTTTCTGCAGATTTTTACTTCCCCCTTCTTTAATTTCAGCCCCTTACAATTCTTCATCACAAGATAATTTTGTCTTCAGTAGCATTATTTGGTAAGGGCTTAACATTATTTTTCCAAATTTTGAAAAATTTGAAAATAGAAAATTTAAAAAAAAAAGAAATTGGGTAAGGGCTTAAGCCCTACCCTCTCTCCACGTGTGTCCGCCCCTGCTCATCTACCGTCTTGATTTTGTGCTACATTAAGAAAATATGCATTAAATATAATTTATTATCAGAAATATGCTCACAAATACACAAATACAAGCAACTCAAGAAGCATGCGCCCTCCCAAAAAATTAGGAAAAAAATCAAAAAAAATAAAATAAAATTATGAGCTCTATCTCTTGCAAAATGTAATATATAATATTTTCATAAATCTTGGGACCTTCTGAAACAACAATAATGACCATCAGTGGCGGACGCAGCTTAGAACGAGGGGTACGATTGTACCCCCAAATTTTTTCTAAAACATCCGCCATAGCCATTAAATCCATGTTCAGCTGTTTGAATTGGAAGAAAATAAGTTTTGCAGACTGTTTTTTTGAGTTTTCATTTTTCACAGAAAGGGGGAGGGATTAGGGGAAAGTGAAAGAGAGAGAGTGGACGCGCCTTTGCATATGAGGTGGGGGCCACTTCTGATTTGCTTGTTGGTTTTGATTTGTGTAAATGTGTGAAAATTTTCGCAAATAACAATTTCTTATTTTAATTTTTATATGGAGTATTTTTATGAATTTGAAAATATAAGGGAATATTAGATTTTTAAAATATAAAATTATAAATAGTATATATGAATTGAATTTAAGAATGATTTCATACTTTATTTTAGCGTTATTGAATTCTATACATCAAATTGACTAGCAAAATATGAATTTTACTACTAATCTATATAATATTATTTTTTTATGTGTTTCTATATTAAAAAAATAAATAAATATTACTTAAATATATTATTATTAAATTTAAAACCTAACTAATAGTACTATATTAAAAAAAATCGATCATCCAAGTCAATTGCTTTTTAACGAGCATTAATATCATGCACTGAGATGACTTGAACTGCTCTAAAATTTTGCTAACTGTTACTCGTACTTCGAGGTGTCTGACTCGCAATAATATTTATCGTACCCCCAAACCTAAAACCCTGGATCCGCTAATTATGACCATATTCTTTCTCTAAAAATCAATTTCCTCTTTCTTAGAAAAGAAAAAATTACAACAATCATACCATCTAATCTCAACGTAATGAATTACAAAAATTAAGTTCCACTATACCTAACCATCTTACAAGAATAATACTAGTAATAAAAAGTTAACTTAATTAGACGGGCCCACTCTCTAATGAGGCAGTTCCAGAAATTTGATGGGATTCTTAATACTGTCACTCTGTCAGACAAATGTTTCAGTTTCTCCCCACATAGAAATTGTATATAGATGTGCGCATCTAATCAAATTTTAGGTATATTTAGCAGAGTTAGAATTCAGCGCAACAATCCAATTATGAGTCAGAGGCAAAAATGGCAGTCTTTAAAGCACCACAGATTAAGAATTGATTACCACAATCTACAATCTAATATACAATCTTCAACAACCCTGTCAGTAGAAGAGGTTATTGTGTTGATAAGTATCATGTGACCTACGCTTGGTTGACTCTCTCATGAAGGCCCATATAATATAATATAGGCTGATTCCCCAACCATTCCAACTACCAGGGCCGTGAAAAGGTTTAATTTTTTTACTCAAGGCTTTCTTGGTTATTGTCATTGACTTCCATTTCAACACTTTTCTTCAATACCGGTGTGTGTGTGTGTGTGTGTACGGTGATGCTACAATGCCTGCAAGCGTTTCAAGATTCATCAAGTGTGTGACTGTGGGTGATGGTGCTGTTGGCAAGACTTGTATGCTCATTTGCTACACCAGTAACAAATTCCCCACTGTCAGTCCTCTCCTCTCTCTCCAAATTGTAGTCAATGAATTACAGTATGTTCTTGCTGGAAAGATTGTTTTGGTTGATAAATACTCTATGTTTTGGTGTTAGTGGGAGTTCTGGGATTTGCAGCTTTTTATTTTAATATCATCTTTTCTTTTATGCAAAGACAAAAGGGTATCTTTCTTGAAATTCGTGATCTGGGTTGGGGATTACTACTTACTTAGCAATCTTAGCTTTCTGATTGTTTGATATATTGGGAGAGTCTTCTAACTTCATTTCTTTTAATCTTGTTGTTGGGGATATTAGGACTACATACCAACAGTGTTTGATAATTTCAGTGCAAATGTGGTAGTTGAAGAAACTACAGTCAACTTAGGCCTCTGGGATACAGCAGGTAATTCATGAGATTAGTTGAACTTTTGGTTAAATATGTCTTTAAAACATGAAACCTCCTGATTTCCATTTGAGAAAAGAAGAAACCATTTCTTGAAGTTGTGAAGATAAAGTAGTTTTTGTGGTGTCTGATCTTGTTAACAGGCCAAGAAGACTACAATAGGTTGAGGCCTCTGAGCTACAGAGGAGGGGATGTGTTTGTCTTGGCATTTTCATTAGTTAGTCGTGCGAGCTACGAAAACATATTTAAGAAGGTGAATCTCAACGTAGAGCAGTGAGATGTGTATAAGCTTTTTGGGTACGTCCTTTCTTGAATAAGTGTTTAACTTGTCATTATTTTGGCAGTGGATCCCTGAACTCAACCATTTTGCTCCTGGGGTTCCAATTGTCTTAGTTGGCACCAAACTAGGTATGTTGTGTTGAGAAAATTGTTCAATTTGTTCTTGTAGGCAACTCTTAATGAGAATGTTCAGTTACACATTATTCAGTATTCTTACTGTGCTGCCTCTGTCTCTCTGTGTTATATGTTGTGGGCATGGAGTGAGGGACTCAAAACCTTTTCTGCATGCTTTCATATTTCTTTCACCGATGCTGCATATGTTCATCTGTTTACGCTATCTATTGAAAGAAAATAGTGTGTTTATACTAAAAACAGATCTTCGCGAGGATAAGCATTACTTGGCTGATCACCCTGGATTGGTGCCTGTTACCACTGCGCAGGTATGTGTTTGTTCATTTCCAACTAATGCCTGTTGTGCTTTGTTCACATCTTGAAACGATGGTGGGTTATGCATGATCAGGGGGAGGAGCTCCGGAAGCAAATTGGCGCTGCCTACTATATCGAATGCAGTTCAAAAACTCAACAGGTAGAATATGTGATAGAAGTAAAGTGATTCTCTTTATGGGATTTCCTTCACAATCTAGCAATTCTTAGAATATCATATGTAGTAGGAACCTCTCTGGAAAAAAATATATGTCGAGCTCCCAGCCAGATTCACTTAAATCCATCCACAGTAATATTAATCGTGTTTTAAAGTATCGACATGGTTATGACATCCGAAGATGGAATATCACGGTAAAAGCATACTAATTTAGAGCCATAGTCTTGCAATGTCAAGCCACTGTCACAACCTCCCCACCAAATTCATGTTGTTATCTTTTTCATGATCTCCAAATGTTGAGTGGTGGATCAATGACACTCTACTATCCTTGCAATGTGCAGAATGTGAAAGTAGTATTTGATGCTGCTATTAGAGTAGTCATCAAGCCACCACAGAAGCAGAAGGAGAAGAAAAGGAACCGACGTAAAGGATGTTTTTTGTGAGTACATGACCTTACCTGCGCACTCATATAACGTTAATACATGAATCCTCGTATATCGGCTCATGTACCTCACACGCTCAAACGGAACTAAATGCTCTGTTTTGCTTGTATGATTGTATCGTATTTACTTAACTGGCTTATTGTAAGAATTTAATAAGCTTAATTATATAGAATGAAGTGTTATAACAAGATAGTAGTGCTTTCATGTTTTCACTGAAAAGGAAGTACACTATCAATTTATCTTGTTTTTCCCTCAATTTGATTAGTACCTATTTTTCACCAACATTACGCCTCCGATTTTGCAGGAATATGTTCTGTGGAAGAACAGACTACCAGGAATGACACGCTTCGAGTCAGAGTTCCATCGGGTGCACACGCTAACGAGGGGAAAGCTGTTTCTAGTATTAGTGTGATAGGCTAGTCTCTCCGTGCTCAATTCTTTTCATCTAGGCAGAACTGAATCCGAGATACTAATTTTTTTTTCTGGGAGTAATGTTAAAACCTAGTAGTAACTACTACACTGACTATGGGTGCATATTATAGTATACAACACGAATGGTTTAAATTTTAGTTGATGAAAAAATCATGCGTGTCATCTTGAATTGCCATCCACCTTAGAAAAATGCTTTTGATAAACTTATAAATTTGCCATTTGGGTCAAGCCTGAGTGAAATTTAAGTAAACTGAAAACTATGATGTCATCAACTAAGTGGCATAATCAAATGGTTTGAGCACAAGTGCGAAGAATTCCTTGCAATTTAGTGAGTTACAGATAAGAAACCCGAGCCTAATAACAGGCACAAGAAGAGAGCAAGAGAAATAAGCCAGAACGAAACTCTAAATGACATGAATACATCAATGTGCTCACTGTGTGACGGGGGGAGGGGTATTAAAGAGACAAATCATGGCGATGAGATTTCCATCATCAGGATATTAGCAACGCGGAACACTACTACCTTGTGAAGGCTAAAATGGAAACATAAGACATGAAACCCGTCAGCCGTCACTTCAAGAGCAAGATCATAAGCCTTTTCATGTCAAAATTATGCCAAGGTCTAACACAGCATATGTATGGGGTATAAAGATGAAAAAAGTCAGGCCAAAAATGCTAACAGGCATGACCAAGGCTCGTTTTCTCAGGATGGTCGAAATCCATTCTCAGCGTATCAACCTTCCAAAACTAGGCTGCAAAATTAGTGCTTTCAGCAGCAACAATATCTACAATTGGGATAACAACAGCAAAAAGCCACGAAACACTGCAGCATAGACCTAACAAACAGGTGAGGGGATTGGAGGGGTGCGGGGGATTATGAACACGTTAAATCTACTCAAGTCATCAATCTATTCTAAAAGTAACCACCACATGATGTTTAATTGGGTCAAATATCAATTAAATCAAATGAATAAGTTAACTAACCACAAAAGAGAGATCACTAGTCCCACACGACTACGGTTGCACAAATTAGAACAGTATAAATAAGGTCTACATCGGTATTGTACACAGGAAATGGCAGTGGAATACTTCACCAGTTAAAAAAATTACCACAGCCTAAGCTACATGATACCATAACAGACATAAAATCACTATTTGAGAAATCATAAGAGAGCTTACAAACATAAAAATATGATTGTGAAATTTCAACTGATTCTTTCCCCTATAGTTTATGCTACCTAATGCCTCAGAAAACACAAATTTGCAACATGCATTAAACAAGTAGAAAAATCACTGCCTGCAATTAGAATTTAGTTTGAATAGGAAAGAGTATTCCTATCCACTTCTAGTAAACCTTTTCCAATAATTAGAAGCCATACATTCCTAGAATTAAAATCTTTACCTCACAATTACGCCTTTGAAAGCCTCTAAATGCTAACAATAATTCACATTAAGCTTACCACAAATTCAATGATGGATGATGAAAATCAGTACTTCATGTGATGTGACAATGCTGAACACCCACATGGTCCATCCACAAGTCACATGGGTGCATATGAGGCTATAAGATAAACCACCGATACATCTCGTAGATAATAAATCTGAATATCAACTTGTTTCCAATATTGTAGCTTCATATATGCCAAAACAAGAAAAATAATACATAGGATCCAATCATAGTCCAGTAGAAATATAAATTCCTTGCCTCCATATATGTAGTATGATCTGATGACCCCAAAATAGGTTATAGCCCACGTACAACAATATAGCTTTATGGTAATGAAATTCCATGTTGAATTAGAATATAACAAACAACTCAAATGCTTGAGAGCTTCACTGGTAGCTTAACCAGGATTAGAGTCACGTGAAAAAAAAGAGTAAAATTGTAGGGTGTTACATGCTCCATGAGAAGTGCTTAATAATTCAATCAGATAGGATCATGTCACTCAGGGCCCAGGGGTTCTATGTCATTAAGTGATTTTGACCGCAGGCAACTGAATCCTAACAATACAAACATGTTGTTGTGCTCAAAGATAAGACTTATACTCCAGAGACAATGTATCCTCCAAAACAAAAAAAATGAAAAACACCTTGCCTTCGGTAGATAAATCAAGTCAAAAGCATGAAGATCAACTTCCATCTCAACTATTATAAACTGAAAAAGGTGTTGCTGAAGATTTAAACATTAATATCATACAAAAATTCAAATTAGCTTCTCCCAAACATCAGCTATTATTTATTACGCACTGCACTAAGAAAAACATACAGCATTTTGGCAACTGATATATTCCATGTTACAATCTACTGCCACGAGGGCTGCCTATTTCTGAAGGTTTCATCCCAGCTCCCTTCAGGCTCCTTCCTCTTCAAAATACTACCAGAGATAGTGAACATCCTGGCCTGCTCTTCCTGCAGTGCCTGTGAACTGGCAACAGAATGTTGACCAGATGATAAAGGCAATATTTCATTCCTGACTTCAGTTTCTATGACCCCAGGACCTGCATTAAGGTCAAGACCCTGTCTAACCCACTTTCTGTTGCTCTCCAGCCCACCATTATTGCTAATGTCAGGAAGGCTGACCATATATGGCCTTTGAAATTGGGATGCAAAAGAGCCAATGGGACCCAGATATTGTGTATTTACTGGAGGAGCAAAAAGCCTTGCACCAGAAGAAGAATCAGCATATGATGTTGCTCCGACTGAAAAAGTAGTTGAAGAGAGAGGATAAGAAGTTCCAAAGGGGAAGACTGGGTATTGAAAAGAATTAGTCCCGAAAGGCACTGTAGGTGATGATGACAACACTGACCCACGGTACATATCAGTATGGAATGGGTTGACACCTGCGGAGCCATATATTCGCTGGGGTGCACCAGGTGGAAACATTGGAAAGGGATGTTCCAGTCGTTCAGGTAATATTGATGGGACTGTTACTGTAGAGTAAGTACCACCTGAAGGAAACCATGATGAGAAACTGCTCAGCACTGGACCGTTCACTCTAACGCCTGCAGAAGGCAGCTGCGATGTTATACTACCATTGACTAGTTCATTACCCATGAACTGGTCCACACCAGCATCATCAGCCACCGGTCCATTGTTGAGATCAAAATCCCTCTGAACATGAAAACCACCTACTGGTTTGTCATGCAACATAGAAGGCTTCCCATCACGTGTGCTGCTCGTGGAGCAGATCCCAATATCATCCGTTTCATCAACTCTGTTCAAATCAAAACCCAGACTGCAAGAACCACGAACAGGCAAAGAATCTGATGCCTCATGAACACAATTGCTTGCTGACTCAGTTGTTGAGCCAACTGCCAAAGCGGAACCACTAGAAGCCATTTCTTCGAGAACCCTGTCATCCGGTACATTCAGATCAAAATCCAGTGAAATACGGCCATGCTTACTGGTCAAGGAATCAGAGAAAGACACAGTAGATAGACCCAAAGGCATTTCAAGACATCTTTTGGGTTCAGCAGGTCGAAATGCACTAGTAGCAGCAGATCCCTTCCAGCCAAGATCCACTTTACTTTTCAATACATTATCTGGGGGAACAAATGGACCTTTTGCAGCAGCTGCTATAGTAACAGATGGAGAGTTTCCATCCGTTATAGAGTTAATATGATCAGTTGACGAAGTAGGTGATGATTTATTGAGAGAATCCCCACATTTCACATCCTCAGTACTAAATTCGTTTAAGTCAAACTTCATTTTTGCACCTGGAACTGCTTCACCTTCAGCAGTAAAAGAAGCAGCGCCAGCACCAGTAGAAGCAAAATTGTCTGTCTCATCTTGCTGTGTGGTAGCAGACCCAGACTGAGCTAACTCAACTTCTTTCTGGCTTTCAAAGTCCACAGAAATAGGACACCTTCTCTGAGGAGAAATTTGTTCCACAGTCACCTGGTTTTCTACATTGGCCTCTTCAACATTATTGTCCAGATCATGTGATATCGAACAGGCAACAGCAGCACTGTGACTCTCACTGACTGCATTCATATCAACATCCTCATCATAGTTCAGCTGTTCAGATTTGCTCCTGCAACTCTTAGCATTCATGCCTTCTGGTTCTCTGACTTTTACTGTGTCACCAGGTTCAGAAACTGATTTATGGCCCCATCCAATTTGGTACAGCTTTTCATTACTATCTCCAGGTTCAGACTTCAGACTTTCCACTGTTACTTTCTGCCGGAAATTGCACTTGCTCAATCCTTCATTCTCAAATTTGATGCGGTCACCTTGAATCAAAGGATCTAACCCATCATCTTTAACCATTGGCTTACACTCATTAGTAGTAAAATGACCAGTACCGCATTTCTCCTCAGTAACCATGACATCAGTTCCACCACTTCTGCATTTTGGAAGATCAGAGATCACCTTGCTGGCAGTGGCCTTTTCCTCAGGATTTCCTTGACCAGATTCACTATCTCTCACCTTCTCCAAGGAGAGGGGAACAGTGACAGTCTTTTTATTTGGCTTCTCCTCAGCCTCCAACTTAAGATCAGCATTGCTTGTCAAATCTGTACTCGAGTTGCCAAAGTCATTTGTGCCTTCTCCAGCTGGTACATCTCTGGAAGAATATGATGGCGAACACTTTCTGTCCCCAAAAAACTCAGGTGATGCATTTTTGGACAAATGTGACCTATCATTTGACCAGGAGCTACCTTCTAAACCAGCATGTTGTTTGCCATCACAAGCAACAGAATCTTCAATGGAAAACTTAGATATTTCCACATCGCCATTGCATACTTCATCTGCAATAGGCATACTTCTTTCCGAAGAATTAGTAGGAGAAACCACATCAGATCTGGATAACTCACCAGCAGCCACACTAGCAAGTAAGTTCATTCCAAGATCATCTTCAAGAGACAGAGAAGAAGTTTCTTCGGAATATTTAGCACAGCTCTCAACTAAAGCATTCATGGGACTGAAAGAAGAATGTGACTTCACCAACTTTGATAAAGTTGCGGGAGGGCCCTCAATTGTTCTCTTGGAGTCTTCAATTCTCATGCTTTGCGCTTCATTGAGAGGAACTGCTGGCACCCCAGCACCTTCTGATCCAGTCAAAGTGTCTTTCTGATCACTGGCTTGACTTGTCTTCACGTCTGCAACAGCATTACGTTGATGTAAATCACTCTTTCCCTTTGAAGGATCATCATTCTGCTTGTGGTTAAGCACAGGAGAGGAAGCCCGACTGCTCATAACCGTAGGAACTTCAAGAGATCCACCATTGACACCTTGCGCGGGGCTTCTTATCCTGTTCGGTATCTTAACTATTAGCTTATGACTACTTCCTTCATTGATAGGCCCATCAATAACCCTTTCACTAGTGAATGCCGAGTGAGTCAACTTCTGTATAGCCGTACTTTTGCGTGCAGAAGAATTTTTGTTAGAGTTTGTTTCTTTCTGGCTTCCAGATGCCGACCTTCCTGGAGAACTGCTAATTTTTCGATTACGTGTGCTAGACGACACTTTATTAACCGTCCCCGAACCAGAAGCACAACTCCTTACATCTTCCTTGGATGAGGAAGATCGACCACAATTATGCGACTGGTTCGAACTACTACTCCTGTCCTCTCTATTTTGATGGGAATCAGCAGTACCCCCGACAGAAATTCTTGACTGGTTCTCTTTTCCAGATGCAAGAGATGAAGCTTGCTTCACAGGCACAGGGGACGAGACATACTTTGCAGTTTCCCCATGTGAAGACTTCACAGAAGTAGGTTTCATAGCAGAGTTTGTTGTGATAGAACTTTTCACGGCAACATCAGACCCACTAGGAGTGATGCTTCCACCATGAGAAGCCTCTGGAAGTTGTGATTTGGAAGACCATGCAGACTTTGTATCAATGCTTATCATTTCAGATTCAACGCGCTTCTTCCATGTGTCGACTAGGGTTCGGGCCTTTCTCTGAATTTCTGTATTTTTATGTGATCTTAAATGATTCACAGATTTGCCTATGTTGCACAATTGAAGGGCATGAAGACTAATTGGGAGTTTATCCAGTGCACGAAGTAAAATTAAAAGAAACTCCTCTGCAGATTTATCACCATCCTTTAGGTTACCATTGGGAATCTTCCCTTTATGAATATCTTGCAGCCACTCATCCATTACAGTCACACCTCTTAGCTCCACAAACCGACTGAGACAATCAGCCTTATCAGTGGAAGCCATCGCACTTGCGAACAAGACACGACTAGCCAAGTCCATTTTTTTGTCCATCCGATCTGATTGCATCAATTGAACGAGTTTCTCAATCCCCTCCACATCCGCAACTCCACCATTTTCTGTTATTCGTGCAATCTCATATCTTAAATTACTTTCTTTTTTACACTGACCAGAATCACCTTCATCAGTCCTAGAGGATCGTTCTCGTTTTACAGGATCTGCACCATGGTCAATTCTTTCCCTCTTCTTTCCCTTGTTTTGAGAAGGTATAGAAGTCCCACTATTTTGACCACTATCAGAAGCTGGTTTCAGTTGGGAGGTTGAAGTGGGAGTTGTGGTCTGCTTTGGAGAACGACCACTAGGGTGTAATGTCACATGCATCTCTTTTCTAGTTTGGTCTAAAAGCTTATTTACTTCTTCTTGTTGCTCCTACATTACCAAACATCCATTAATTATTTAACATGAAAATAAGGATAAGAAATAGAGAAGAGTTATTCAAATATGATAACTAACATTACTGTAGTCTTGATCTGTTAGCCACCATAAACACTTCTTCCCAATGTCATAGGCACGTCGACAAACAAAACAGGATTTCCCGGTAGGAAGTTCTGCACCTCTAGGAAGAAAAGCAACTTTACAAGGATGGAGAAGTGATGCAGCCGGAGTTTCGTCTTTGTAAAAGGAGTAGAATATCTCGTTTGGAACACTGTCAGGTAAAGGCCCTTTTCCAAGATTCAGCTCAGATGATCGATAAAGCCAGTTTACCCCCAGCTGCAGGTTATTCTCTTTGTCAAATGCCAACCAACGGATCAAACCAATGAAGGGTGGAGAATTGTTTAGTGGTTTGAAAAGAGCACAGTCGCCAATACTAATCTTTCGACCGTCCTGAAAAGAATATTAAAATAAAGATAGAGGTACAGTTGAACCAGAGATAAGCATCCTAGTCTGAAAGAGATAAAGCCAAAATGACATAAAACTGTTTCATATGCATAAAAAGTTCAGACTCTGCTTGGAAAGGGAGGACAACTCCATGCTATCATTTTTTTAAAAAAAGCATGACCGTATAGTACAAAGAAATAGAAAAAGAAAGACAACTTACTAATACCTGGATAATAGTAGAACTTTTCATTTCGCTCATCAAGGTGTGCTACTTTTCAGCAATTGCAAATTATATTTATAAATCCTAATGTCATCTCATAAACTCTTGCCAATAAATGGGATGCAATTTTCGTGCTTACAAGATACCAATGATTAAATAGAGCACTATGATAAAATAAATGTGCTCTTAATCTACAAATATGAATAGGTGATCTAATGGATTGATAAAAATACTCCTTGCACCAAAAGTTTTTAAACTGTTATGCACCTGACATAAACCCTTCAGATGAGAAAATGACAAGTAAAGTACATCAGCCATAATAGGGAGACCGTCCACAAGGTTTCAAATAATAAAATGGAAATTGCAACGACCACTTGGATACAATAGTGCATCAGGTATCAAATTTGTTGTCCTGATATCTATGTAATTTCAGCTTCCTCATCCGGATAGATAAACCAGCCCATTAGTCAGACAAATGTATGCATCACATTTCAAAGCGTAACATTAAGAACCGAAAGAATCCATGCTGGCAAAAGCACTTTTAAACAGAAAACATTTCTCATCACAGACAAACATTTGCTCATACTGGGTGCAGCAAACATAGGTAATGAAAATCCCACTAAATCAATACCTTGAAGAACGAATTGCCAGTGGTGGAGGTTGTGATAGAAGAAGCAATAGCAGAATGATTATCACCCAGAGAGTTATCAGCAGTCGCCAATGGAGGGACTGACCGCATGTGCTGACTGCTACTACTCTTTAAACTCCTAGAGCTATCCTCGTCAAGCTGAAACCTCCCATGCATAATAAGATACGGTACCTTGCATTTTCCCCAATTTTTATACCATCCGATTCCCCAATTTCAAGCATCCAACCCTTCAATTACAATTCTTCACCAGATTAACAGCATCCATCAAAACCCCCAACTCATGTTCCACAAGTTTATATGATTTCCCCAAATCGTCAATTCGCCCCAGCAAAAGAAACCCTTCGAATCGTCAATTCAGCCACCGAAAAACAGATCGCTCTAATTCCACAGAAACCCTTATTTACGAGGTTCTTCAAATCTCCAACAAATGCAATTCGAGTACAAAACCTTCAGATCGAAACATAAACCACATCAGCCAAGCTATCAGCGATAGAAACCAGAACAAACACCAAAGGATTAAAAGAAATCGCACATCGCACACTCACACGTGCGGCGTACAGAACGCAGAGAGAGAGAGAGAATAAAACCTGCGGAACTTTTATCGACAGAGAAAGCAGTGAGATATTAGAGAGAGAAAGTATCGGGGTAAAGAGGAGGGAGGGGGTGAAGGTACAGAGAGAGAGAATAAAGAAATGAAAGGAGAACGGCGTCGTGTAGAGTTTGAGTGGAGGCGGGCAGAGCGGGCAGGGGTTGCAATAATAATAATGTCGACCCCCAAGGCAGTGGGATATCGTGACTGCCCTGCAAAACCGCCTCGTCAGTTGACTCATCTGATTTGACTTGCGTTTTTTTCTCTATTTTTATTTTCCTGAATTCTGAGTGTCATCATCAATGTGCTGGGTAATCATAATTGATAAGATCACCATCTACCACCAACCATCTGTCGCCTAGGTGTTTATTTAAATCCAAGGCTAAATTTCATCCTCCATTTAAGTTAAATCAAAACTTTTGAATAAAGATTAAAAAAATTATTAAAAAATAATAAAATAAAACTCCATTCAAGTTAAATCAAAACTTTTGAATAAAAATTAAAAAAATTATTAAAAAGTAATAAAATAAAAGTAAAGTAGATGATAAAATAAAGTAAAATTTTTATTTAAAAATGAAATAACTCAACTTAATTTGGGCATTCCAAAAAGAAATACAACTCAATTTAGTTGAGATGGAGGAAATATGAATTTTTAAAATTTGAAGTCGGATTAATAAGTAAATTTGTTCATACTATATTTCTTTATCCGTGAGAAATACTCTTATTTTATCATTTTGAAGTGTCCACGAAAAATAATTTCATTTCAAAAACATAATTTTTCTCTTATACTTTATTCACCTTTTCTCATTCTCTCTTTTACTTTTTTCTCCTACATCTCTTATTTCTTCTTCCATCTCTCGTACTTTATCATTTTTTAAAAAAAATCCGTGTCATCTACAAATGGGACTATTTTTGTGGACGTAGAAATGTAATGACAATCAATACATTACTTTGACTGCACCCATCTACCCGATAAATTAAACATTTCCTCATGCAATGTCCGAGCTACATATGATATGACAATTAAGAAATCATTTGACTGCCGATAAAGTAAATATTTCCACCCGTGATATCCGAGTTTTTTTGTCTACTTACTAAACTTAAGCGTTGTTCGAAGTGTGCAGGTATGTCTTGATGATACAGTCTTCGCCAATTCCCAAAATGCTTTTGCTTTTGGGAGAAAATAAAAAATTAAGGAGTGTTACTACAACACGATATGCCCATTAGATGCCCTACTTGCAAATCTAGTTCACTTCAAGCCCATTTATAATGAGTTATATGAGAATCTAAATTTTTTCAAAGCCTCTACAACAACGTCGAGTTCCAATTGAGGAGCAATGCAAATGAACCTAATATTCTGAAATATGCACTGCACATCTATGTGGAAGAGAATAAGAAACATTTCATGAAGTGGGAGAAGATGTGTCCTATGAAAATTAGGCAAACAATAAAGGATCGGCTAGACATAAGAGACCTATGACGACAAGTTCATCACAAGCATGGAGGTTGATCTCGTTTCGAGCAACGCCACGAGTGGGAGCATTGATGCACAATTGAGTAGAAGTCTTTGATGCGACAAACTTCATCGAAGTGCAAAAGAAAGAGGAATACACCAACCACAAGCAGTGCGATAGTAGAGGATATGGACGAAATGATGAGGAAATTGAGGAATCGAAGAAGAACGTCTTATGAAGTTTGTATAAAAAATCGTTATGCAAAGACACGTCTTACAAAACAAGGATCCAAAATAATTGTATCGCCAATTTTTGCATAGTTTCAAAGAGAATTTGGAAATCACTAAAATTGTACAAAGTTTTATTTTAAGTATATAATTATATTTTAATTATATAGTACTAGTAATGTTTAAATTTTCAATCAAATTATTTTTTCGGTTATTTGACATTCATAAATAAATTTAATTATATTATACAAATATACTTCTTATGTCTCATTAAAGATGGTCACCTTTCTTTTTTTTTTTTTGTCCCAATCAAGATGATCACTTTTCAATTTTAGAAATAATCTCCTCTCTCTTTATTAAAATATTCAACTATTTTTTTTCTCTCTACTTTATTCCATCTAATAATATTTCTTAAAATCTCGTATCACTCAAGGATGTGGTCAACTACGGAGGGAGTATATAATTGCAACTTACTTACTAGAGACTGAGTGGATGCTTGCAAGCGGTCATGATAAATGCCCACCAATCCATGCCCCATTCTGCTGCGATAAAATCACCGGTGGTGTTGCATATTTCCAGGGGTAATTTCGGTTGATCAAGTTTGTAGTCAGGTAGACACTGTCGCCTGACGTGGCATTAAGGTTGTCTCTAGACTCTAGGTACAGTTAATGAGACCTGGATCATCATCTCCCACGTGAACTGCTTTCGGAAAGTTGTGCATAAAACAAAGTTGTTGGCCCAATTACTCTTGACTTTATATGTTTGCATCCTTCATTTGATTTAGGGAAAATCATATAATTGGGCTTTTTCCTTAAAATATGGTTTTGCCCTTTCGCTATTATTCACAATACCTTTATCAAAAAAGAAAGGTTAGGTAATAAAGCTTTATTAAACTTTTACTTTTCCAAAGATTGTGTCGGGTTCAAGTGTCGCTGTAAATTGATTGCATAGCAGTATGTGTCGCTGTCACCTTATAATAACAATGTAGCCTAGTCGGGAGTATTAAAAAAGAGTAACCATAAACAACTAAATTTTGTACAATCAAAATAAAATTATATTAGCTATTTTGTGTATTAATTAAATATTAAAATAATAAATATAGTTAGTTAATAAATTAAAAATAATTTATTAGTCTTCGACCTTATTTTCAATTTTTTATTTTTATATTTAAATTATTTCTCTATTATTTTTCAAATTTGAATTAAAGTATGCACTAATTACATTTTATGGTTCAAAAATAATTTAAAAATTATACACAAACACCATAATATTATGCACGTTCCCTATACTATATATGTGTCTATACTTTTTAATTAAATGTGTATATAAATTATTTTTTCTCTCAAATAAACCAATTTTTGGTTACAAAATTTGGTTGCATAGACTTATTGTTAAAAAAAATCATCATTTTGAAACTTGAATCATCAAATAGTATCGATCGAGAATATAGAATTCAACAAACCTATGTGACCAAATTTTATACAATCAAAAACTAGTTTATTTGAACAAAAATAATTTTATTTATGAATTTAATTAAAATATATGGATGCATGTATAGTATATGGAAAGTATATAATATTGTGGTCATATATTTATGATTTATGTATATATTTTTTAATTTTTTAGAAACATTAATTTTATTTAGTGCATACTTTAATTCAAATTTTAAAAATAATAGAAAGAAAATTCAAATATAAAAATAAAAATGAGGTTAAAGGCTAATAAGTCTTTTTAACTTATTCACTTATTATATTTATGATTTTAATATATAATTAATACATCAAATTATTAATATTACTATATTTTGATTGTACAAAATTCGGTTGTTTATCATCAGTCGAAAGAATTATCAACAGTTAGATGGTAGATGGTGTACAAAATAAGCACGTAACCCTGAACTCTTTTAAATTACAACCTGAATTTGTTAGTTTTCTAGTTTAACTACATTAAATTTCAAGTTTTCATTGATCCATACTAGAGCAATAATGCGTGACTTTCAAATAAGCAATAATGCTAAACAAGTAAAATCTTGAAATTGAAAAAAATAAAGAAAAATTATGGAATAAAAATCATGTAAAGTTACATTATCTCTTTGTTATTGAGATTCTGATTACTCATTTTCTTAGATAAGAAAAACAAACACAAAATTTTAAAAATCAAGAATCAAATTAGGCCAAATTCATGCCAAACAAACATCCCTGAATTGGATACAAAATACTGATATCAGATATATATGTATATATATTTGAAGGTCTCATGTTAAAGTAAGGGATTAATAATGAATATATATATGTATGAAATGCACACATTGGCCATGTAACAGAATTCATATCAGATAATAATATGCCTGTCAAAATTCAAAAGGGCTTAATTTCTCCATTTATAAACGCCTCCAAAGGCGAAACATGACTGATATGCTGCAGCAAAATAATCCATAATGTTTGAGAGATTACTTACTTGCACTCATACAAAGGACCTATCAAATAATCAAGGACAGAAGCTCGAATTCAGCTAAACACCGAACACGAAATTGGAAGTTATAAGGCATTGATCATCCTCTTCATCTCAGCAGACCTCCTAGGATCCGGCTCTTCAATGGCTCTTTCAGTTAGGACATGTTTGATTCGGCACATTGACTTGCGTACCTGTTTAATCAAAAGTATAACTAAGCACAAGAAATAGAACGACGAGAAGCAAAAATCCTATATAAGGACAAGCAATCAAGCTATCATCTTACCAGATGCAACTAATACACTGACAAAAAACGCGCATGAATTGCACGTAGTCAATTGCCAACATATCATATAGTACTATATAGATTTCAAAACTGAAGTTGGTGGAGAATTGCAATAGATTATATCAAGATTCAAGAATCATAAAATAGTGTATAAACTCAACAGTGAAGCAAAAGTAAACCTTTGATATACGCTCGGGACTAGGAAAGTTCAAGTTCTGAGCATTCAGCATTTGTCGCTGAGTCATTAACATGTTCTTTTCTTTCAGGAGAACATACCAGAGCTTATTCAGGTCATCCCAAGACTTGAGACGAAGTTCAGAAGCCTTCCAACTCCGACCTGAAAAAAAGTTGGAAGGCAACTCATTTTTCAACATTTTCCTGTTCAAAGAATTAACACATGACTTCTAGGTTTCCAAATAAACAAACAGAAATCTTGCTAAATAAAATCTGCGTGCAAATAGGGACATTACAATTTCGAAAAATTTCACTTTGAACTGAGTCTGTGAAAGCTTCCAAAATACTTGAGATGTAGATATGTTGTAAAATACAAACCTTATAGTAATAGACGAAAAAGTGGACATCAAAACTCATTTAAAGGAGCTAGTATGCACAATTCTCTTGCATTTTATTCATAGGAACAAAGGCTTCACTATTTTTATCACAAGCAAGCTACGGTCCACGGTCACTGATCAGGTTAACTGCAGAAAAGGATCAACAACATGGACCAAAATCCTAAAATCCAGCGAGAGAAATGTTCAAAGGATATCTTCAACTTATCAACCAACCAGCTTAACAAAATTATCGGATTGTCATTTCTCAACTCCAAGAGAGAATACCTTTTGCAGTAAAAGATAATGGAAAACAAAAGCGATGAAAGCATGTACGAAGAAAATGTATTATTTCTACCATAGACAACAGGCTTCTCATCATCTGGCTTTCTATCGGCCTCAAAGAATTCCTCAAGCGGGTTACGTGCACCAGTAGAATAAGCCGCAGCCGCAGAAACTGTGGCCTCGGATTGGGCTGCAGCACCAAAGAGTGCCCTCCCAAACACCCTCGTCAAAAACATTGGTATTCTACAAATCTAACGACTACCTACAGGAAACAAGTAAACCAATAAATAACCTAAAATCGCAAATCTAGACAGCAATCCGAACAACTGATATCGAAATCAAGATCACACTGCATAACACGGCAAAATTATCTCGACCGGAACAAAAATGATAGGATTGGAAGTGGAATACCCGCACCCTATTTAAATTGACACAAAGTAATAGACATTGTGTCAATTTATTGTTACTAAATCAAACGATTCAGTGATTTGGAATAAAAAATTCATAGAGAAAAGGGGATTAAAGTTAAACCCTACCAAAACCCCTGAATTCAGTAGCCATTTGCACAGAGCCTATTATATATAGGCAGAGATTCACATAACAATAGGTAAAATAGTGATTAGAACAGCAGCAGAAGACATACCTAGGAATGAGTTTAGCGCAGCGATGAGAGATGGAGGGAGGCAGATTCGAGAGAGTTTTTTGTAAATGAAATTGCTGCAAGCCTGCAAGCTCCGAACTCCGAAGCTTATTTCCTTTTCCTATTCCTTTTTTCCAATTTTTGTGTGTGTTAAAATGCTCAATATTTTGTTGGACCAAGATTTCTTCATTTTTCACACTTAAGCCCATGAAGCCCAAGAGTTAGAAGTTAGAACGACCCATTATATTTTGGGCCGTCGAAAACATATTATTCATCAGCTAAAAAGGCCCAACCGTAGTACTATAAATTGGTTAAACAAGGCTAAAGAAATTAAGGTGCACTTGTACACAAATCTAGGGCAAGTGTATCTCCAATTGGTACGAAGTTTACCTTGGTTTAATATGAAAGTATGGAAGAACATATAAAGAGTTAAACACTGTGATGAAGGTTTTGGCTAAAGTTAGAGCTCTTATTAATTTGATGATACCTACGGAAATGGACTACCTGAAGGTTTGACGAAATGGGTGCCACTGAAGATGGGCATCCAAGGGGCATTAAATGGATGATGGACCTTGTAATTAAGTTTGCTATGTAGAGTGTGTTATCTATAAACGTCTGATTTAAAAAAAGGAGCGGTTTGATAGTTGATACGAATCCTACATCAATTCTAGATAAAAATGTGAAATGATACGTGAGACTTAATGGACCATATCTGAATAATGGTGTCTTGGGCTTGGATGTGTTTAGCCCAATGACTTATTAATTTCTGGGCCCAAAGACTTGAGGCCCGGTTGGTCGATGCCTTACTCTCGAGAGTGGCTGGATTGCTGCCACGTTGCAACTCCACGCGGATCGCCTCTCCTAGCCGTTGGATATTGAGTGTGTTTGTTTTGTGAGTAATATCTGATGAGTCTCTTCGACTCTCTCATTCATTCGAGACTACACACTCTCTCTCTCTCTGCCGATTTTCTAGGGTTTCCTTTCTTCGTTCGAGATCTTCTCTTCGAGTGTTTCTCTGAGTCTTTCAGAGTGTTTCAACCGGTGAAATCACTAGCAGAGGTTACCTCTTCGGTGGCCTTGCGAAGTCCAACGCTAGATCTAACTTGTTTGTTGGATCTGCTAAGTTGGAGGCGATTTCATTGGGTTCTTGTGAGGATCTGTGAGTTCATGAGTATTAGAGAGGTTCTCTTGGTGTAGAGGGGGTTGTGCATGTTGAGACGGCAACGTTGGTAGCAATCAGTGAGGTCTTGGTAGATCTCTGATTCAGACGGTTTCACTATGCTCCTTTGGATGAATCAGTGTGATTGAGGAGGTCCTTGGCCCAGAGCATAGTCACATTGTGACCTGAGCCATATCCACATATCTCTGATTTCTTGTCTCTTTTTTCCTAATTTGATCTAGACTCCTTGAGTCTTGCGTTTGTTAACTGATCTATCTACTTGAGTGTGCAGGTACTAATTGGGCAAGGACTTGAATTCAAGATTGGTTGAAATCTTGGAATAGTTAGGGCTTCAATTAGGGTTCTATACCTGTAATAGTTAGATATCTCAGTGGGTTAGATTACTTGTAATCTTGTATCACCATTTGTACTTGGCTTGTAATTTCTGAGATTAGCCATCTCAGAGATCAATCAATAAAGAGGTCCCGGTAATTAGCGAATCCCGAGTGATCTGATCCCTACATGATATATACTAATATAAGTGGGAGTCAACCATTAACATTTGACCATGATTTTGGGTTTATTTAGGGTTCAATAGCTTATATGTTCCTTCTAAGAGATTGCTAGTTTCCCAGAAAATTCTCATTCGAGAAACCGAATAAGATGGGTGAGTTTTGAATAATTTTCAGCCCTTATTATAGGCGATATTTATGACTTTATCAACTAATTGACGCTAATTTTCGGCCCTTCTAGGTGAGATTTCAAGTTGGGCCAAATTACGGTTCAGTAATTCAAACCAAGTTATACTGGTTATAAAATGGAGTAACATTAAATATTCATTTACATTATGCAAAAAAAACAAATAAATATAATATATACCATCATAAATTCCACAGTTCATGGAAGGATTATTTTCCAAAAGATAGAATGAAATTATATGCGAACCATGTGATGATGTGATCTCAGAGTATGTATAGGGATATAAAGATAAATAGGTGTAGTGACTGGAAAGGAAAGAAGCATCACCAGATATTTAAAGGTATATCCCTAGCTACAAATGTTTGGTGTATTACATGAAAATAAAGGCTTCAGCAACTTGCTATTGAGGGTTGGTCCCTACATGGTTTAGGGATTAAACAATCCAAACAAACCCCATGTTCTGTCTATTTGTCACTTCACTTCTTATCACTCACACATTCTAGCACTTGTAAATTCAATAAAAATTTAAAAACTAAACAGATTATCGCATGTATATATAATCAGTATTTTTATAGTTTCCTTTTTTTGTGTTTTTCATAGTAATACCTCATAAACTATTATTACTATATCTGAATTTTATAAATTATATAAAATGAAAGCTCGATTTATTATTTCTCTCTTTTAGTTAAGTTTAAGGAGATAAATACAAGAATGCTTGGGCTTTGATTTGATTTTCACATAATTCTTAAATTGATGTTAATTAGGAAAATAATTTTGATGCATTATTATTTACTATAATGTTTAGAATTTTTTTTTAAAGAAGAAATACAGTTTTATATTATTTGGATCTCTCTCCAGCTGGAATTGGGATGAAACATATAGTAGTATGTTCGAAATAAAAGTACTCCATAACACTACATTTATTACTATTAGAAAATTTGAGGAGAAATTAAAAATGTATTGATCTTGATATTAAATTGCAGTAGTATGAAGTTAAAGAAGCCATGTTCCATTGGAGAGAACATATATGAATTGAAAATGTTTTAATTTCTTTCCATTTTGTTGGGTTATATACTTATTTCACAGCTCTGATTGATTTTAGATTCATTTTCTAGGTATGGAGACCGAAGGAGGGATTGGTGGAAACGTTTTAGCTCTATTATTTATTTATTTACTATTTACAATGAAATGATTTTTCCCTTTTCGTCATTTTTTTGTCCTCCACGTTTGCCCTCATTAGCGTATTTAAACAAATTCCACATTTTTAGTGTCATTTGTTGGTTTCTTTCCATTCTCTTTTACTTATTTTATTATTTCATGTATTAGTACTATCATTTTGCTGCATATACATAGGTAGGTTTATCTTCCTAGGAACTCAAGTTACTTTATTAATTTAAACCAACACAAAATTGTAGATTGGAGGTTTTCATGGCCTTTCAATAACATTAATCCAAATATTTGAGCTTGTCGACCGTTTTTTCGGTTTGGGTTGTAACCTAAATTAGTCATTTACATTTTACACCATTGCAGCAAGAATAGCTAACAACACATTTTATTCCCGATGAACTCAAAAGATAATTACTTTATCCGTCCAATAAAATAGATTATTTGGAAATAACATAAATGTATAATGGGTAAAGTAAAGAATAAAAGAAAAAATAATTGAAATTATTAAGTGGATGAGCCCCAAAAATGATAACGTATAAGAGAATGAGAAATTTTGTTCATATAAATAGACAGAGACTATTTATATGAGATTGATGGATAAAGAAATTGAATCTACTTTTATGGGATGGGGGATGGAGGGAGTATAAAATAAAACTAGAGACATAATTAAAGAGTATTATCAAATTTGAATAATTATGCTGACGCGTTTTCAGGATGAGCCAAATATAATTGAAAGTTGATTGGAAATTTAAGCTTTTAACCAAAAGTAAGGTGTCCACACTTTATGGCCATAAAGTAAATAATAGCAGTAGTAAGCATCTTATAAGGCCTCTCTAGTCATTATCAACCTTTTTTATTTAGTGATAATAGTAATTTAAATCACAAAGTTTTATTAAATTCTGATATATCATGTAAACATTGAAATTAGAATATTCCATTATGAAATTTCAATTTTTGTCAATTGTCTTATTCATACATAAAAACTCATCTTTTAATCGATATTCAAAATGAAGTGTTTCATTAAAATAAGTATTTATATTCCTTTATTTTCTCATTACTCTTATTATTTTATTGGAATATTGTCATTTTTAACATCATAAAAAAATGACATTTTGTGTATGGAATATGGACGAAATAATTAAGAAAAACTGAAACTTTATAATTTAATATAGGGGTAATTGCTTTTAAAGTCACCAACTTTCCATGAATTCCGGTTTTTCCCACGAACTTTAAAAAGTTCGTGTAATGTCACGAACTTTATTGTCGGTTGCCATTTTCCCATGTCAGGTTTTCCGGTCTGATTCAAACTGTTCGTTTCCTATTAAGACAATGTCCAAATTCTTTTATATTACTATCGTTATCTTCGTTTTTGAAATAGCTTCGCGTGGGTACCTTGTACGTCTCAATCAGAACTCGGATGAAGAAGTTATGGCCATTATGATAATACAAGGTCGCACAAAGGTTGCAACCTTCATCAAATGGCCATAACTTCTTCATCCAAGTTCCGATTGAAGCGTACAAGGTACCAACACGAAGCTATTTCAAAGACGAAGATAATAATAGTAAGATAAAAGAATTTGGACATTGTCTTAATAGGAAACAAACAATTTGAATCAGACCGGAAAACCTGACATGGAAAAATGGCAACCGACAATAAATTTCGTGGGAAAAACCGAAATTTATGGAAAGTTTATGACTTTAAAAGTAGTTACTCCTTTAATATATATCAGTTTCAAAGTTTAAGGAACAGACCAAACCTTGACCAAATTTCGTGAATTTAAATAGTTATTATCCATTTTATTTACTTTAAGAATAATATTAAAAACATAAAAAATGTATTCTTCTCCAAATGAAAGCGAATATTCTACTGTCTAACCCGTAATAATTTTAAAGGAGGTAACATATATAGTAAATTAAATTCATAAATAATTATAGTAGAGCCCAACAACACAAAAGAGAGTAAGCAAAGGGACAAAATCTAGGTAGCTCCATTTCACACTTACCATTAAGGAGGTTTAATTGCTTTCTAAGGATTTTATGGTGGTTACAACTTGAAACCAGCTATCCACCACTAAGAATTAGGAAATAAAGATACCTATTATTATTATATTATCCAAGTAGTAATTTTCAAGATGGCATGATGAACTGAAACATTTTATTACATTTTCGAGGAAAAAGCAATTGCACAAATTACTTTTTTCATGCATGCTGAACATATTACTTGTATAATATGCATATTTAATAATAGTACTAGTACCTAGTACTACTGCTCAACGTCTCATCTATTGAAATTATAAATATTAGTGGAGTCCGAAATTCACAAATTGAAAGGAATAGTCCATTAATTATACAGTATAATATTAGGACCGGAAAGTTCTAATAGTCCATTAATTATAATTTATGACCGAAAAGTTCTAATCAAATTACGTACATTTTTAACTTGATAAGTAACCAACCCAACTAAGGCTGATTCGAAATTTAATGGGTTGATTCTAGGTGTAAAAAAGAGAATAAAATAGTGTTAATTGAAAGTGAGACTTACATAATTACTAGTTGAAAGTGAGACCTACATAGTGTGATGAAATTTTATTATTAACATATACAATTATTAATTATAGTGGACAAATCAAATGAGACATAAATCTATTTTTTATGAATGGTGGAAGTACATATCAATTAATTTGAGAAAAATAAATGAAGTATAAGATATTAAAATATAATCTTTTATTTGAACCGTGTGTAGTACAAAAAGTTAGATGACATACAAAATTGTTCACTTTTTTTTAGCATGTATGAAGTTTTAATTTAAGGTATCTAAATGCAAGTTTCACAAAGTTGAGGTGTCGAAGTAGAGCTTATGCAACTTATATGCCCTACGAATTTACGATTGAAGATTGAGATGAGCATGAAAAGGCCAATTCACCAACCAAATTCATTTGAAATGCCCCCCACATTCTAATTAATTCCCAAAAAATACTTCACTTTTTGTTTTTGTTTTTTAATTTTCGGTGGCACATGGTTTACGCAAGGCGCTAGAACTTTCAACAAACATACAATTTTCAACGATTTGTGGTGTCACGCTTTTATTAGCCATCTTAGCATCTATCAAATAATATAACTTGTCCTAATAAAACAAATGGAATTATATGATTCCAAGTTCCAATCAAAAGAATGATAGCAATAACAGGAAGTTGTGTAACATCGAGATTTTACCATAGCCTATCTATAATGAGCATTGTGGAATTATCCTAAAGAAAAGAAATACTGAAGTTGACTATGATTTAAAACCATTGAAATTAAATTGAAGAATATATGGCCAAATAAGAAAAAACAAATTCTTTGCCTAAACAATTATTTTGTAGAAGATAAATAAAAAGTTCGATAAAAAAACGTGTCGGTTTGCTCCAGTCTCACGCTCTTTATTTGGGCATTCCAATAATCCATATTCCCTTTTGAATGTGGCTACTACAATTTTTTTATCAATTAGTAAATCATACAGTAACACATTCAACACAACACTGTTCTCGTTCTATTTAGTTTACTCGAAATTTATGACTTTACTTAAAAAATCTACTAAAGTTTGGATTAGCCTACAATTATAATAAGGCTAACTCAAAATTTCATGATATAATGTACTTAGTATCTTTTGCTATTACTCTATTATTCCGTTTATTTGAAAACTATATAAAATAAAATTAATCCTACCATTTAATATTCAAGTTTATTATGTAAATTATGATGAACTCTATAACAACTTTAAGATTTAGCAAAATTTATTCGTATTTCATTCTAACTGACGATGAAGCGCAACTTAGTTGGTAAGGGTTTTCTTATCCATCCACTCAATAAGTTGGTGATTCGAGTCACCACAAAGATATACGTGGAATTAATATTGATCATCTTCTTAAAATGGAAAATATTTATCAAATACTATTGGATATCAAATTTATTTTATTTTTATAGTAATTGTATTTAATTATGTTGGAATTTTATATAAATATGTATTTAATCATGTTGAAAATTGAATACTGCAAGTTAATGTTAGAGGGTGTGAGGAGAGGACGTCCGTTGTGAAAGTTGTAATCTGACGCAAAAAGATGCGAATAATGACTTGATAGAGAGTTATTATGCGCTTAATTTTAATTTATCCTAGTCTACTTACTTCTGCTACACATATAGTGCACGAGGTAAAATAGGCATTGGACATACAAATTTAACATTATCAATAACTGTACTATAGTTTTAATATTCACCTTTATATTCCGAGCTAAAACATGTTATTGGGCAATGTAGTTGTTCAATACTTAAATGCTTAAGTTGATATTTGTAGAAATTTTTGTTAGAGAAATTAATGAGTCTTTATTTTATGTTATCTCATTATTTATTGTCTCAAATCCATCGGAGAGAAGTTCAAATTTGAGTAGAACTGATACGACCTCTTTCTCACTCTCTCCTGAGTTCTCTCAGAATATAATTAAATTAAATTAAATTAAATTAAAATATTACTACCTCCGTCCGCGAAAATTCGTTTCGGTTTGACCGGGCACGAGTTTTAAGAAATGTAATGGAAAGTAAGTTGAAAAAGTTAGTGGATTGTGTGTCCTACTTTTATATATTAGTTTTATAATAAAATGTGAGTAGGAATGAGTTAGTGGAATATGAGGTCCACTACCAAAAATGATAAAAGTGAAATGAGATAAATTTTAAGGGACGGACGGAAATGGAAAAATGAGACGAATTTTCGTGGACGGAGGTAGTAATAATTAAACTAAAGTACGTTGGCCTCGCTATGGGAGACCAACTTAAAAAAAACTGATGGTGTGAAATTGTGTACTTATTTCACTCATTAATGTTTTGGGAGAAATTTGAAAGAGTAATCTGAAGTTGCACCCTAATTAAATCTCGTCTCTATTTAAATCTAGCATAATAACAATTTTCATGTGATGAATCTAATTCAGATTACAATACCTCTGGGCTCTGGTATTTACCAAGGTGTCTTATTAAATTTTTTTATCCAAGACAAAAACAAAAACATTAATCAAAGCACTAAAATAAAACCATATTTGATTTTCACAAATTCCTTTTTCCAGAGAGAGAGAAAAAGTGGATTCACAGTACACAGCATTTGCTTGGGGCAGGTGTCTCTTTTTTCACATTTTTCCTCTCTCTTTTCCCTAATCCTCTCTTTCTCTCAAGCATTCTGCTTTATTTCCATTTTCTTCACTAGCTCAAACATTTTCTTGAGGTGGGGTCGATTGATTTATTGCCATTGCCTCACTGCAAATACCCTCACTTGATTTTGCTTCTTGAAAAGTTTAACTATTTAGGTGCCTCTCTTTTCTCTCCCCTTTTGCTGTTTACAATTACTGATTCTATTGCAATAATGACACTTCCTTAACAGATATACACCACTCTCATCACACCTTTCCTCTGTTACAGCTTCTTATTCATCTTTTTCCCTATTTTTGCGCTACTTAATTACTTCTAGCTACTCTTAGCTCAAAGAGGTGGGTGCCCTTTTGTTGTGAGGTTTTCCCTTTACTTTTCTTCAATGTTACATTTCTAGCTTCTGGTTTCTTCCTAAAAACAATTTTTTAGTTATTTTGCAACACTCTTAAGGTTATTTTGATCTGCGATATTTACAGATTTGGGACTTTTGCATTTGCTGTCTTTTGTTAAATTTGTATTAACCCCTTTTTCTGCTTGTATTCATGATTAGAAGAAGCAAGAAATGGCAGGAGGAGGTCCACCACCGAAGGCCGACGAGCCGGCGCCGCACCCGCCCAAAGATCAGCTTCCTAAAGTTTCTTACTGCATTACAAGTCCACCCCCATGGCGTCAGTATCTGATTAATTTGCTATTTTGTCATGTTCTTAGCATCATCTGTGTTTAAATTTAGTATGGTTGGTTGGGGACTTGCTGTAGCCCTATTGTCATACTTTTATCGTTTAGCTTGGAGAAATGTCTGTGTTTTGATTGAGTCCTTTTCTTATACTTTATGCCTCTGTATATTCTTTAAGTCTATTGTTTTCTGGGTTTTGGTGGAAAGTGTTTGTAGAATATTGCGTGGAACCAGTTTGCTCCAACACTTATTATATCTGCTTCTGTGTTGATTGATTCTTGTGTGGTCAACTAGCATAAAATAAATTCTGATTCTGTGATTCCTTTCCTTTACAAAAAAAAATACATTAGCTTACTTTTTCGAGATGCTTAAGTTCTTACTTTACCCTTTCATATTCCTTAATACTGATTCTCTTGCAATTGTATAAGTATATCTATATATTTGTTGTGGTGGGATCTTATTCATTTTCCTTACAGATGTTTGTACTTACTAGTTGGTGTACTGCCATATTAAATATCTTTCCTTTAAAAATTTGAAGTTCAGAGTGCTTTTATGGCTGTGCAGCTTGTGCTGCATCTCACATGCAGTTCACTGTTGATGGTGACTTATGCTATTCTTGATTGTGTACTCTGCAACTTGTCTAGCACTTTTGGTGTTACTGGTTACACAGGGGTGTAGGATACACCCTAATTAATTTGGCATAAGATTGTCTAATATCTCGAAGATGATCATCATTTAAGATGTAATATCAGTACGAAATAATTTATATTCCTGCAACTACCTGGTGTATTTTCTGTGCATGAACTGATGGGTATGGGCTGCAAAATTTTCTGACTCTGTGTGGTTGATGTTTTTTAGCGGAGGCGATCCTTCTTGGGTTCCAACATTATCTGGTGATGCTTGGCACAACGGTCATCATACCGACTGTCCTGGTTCCCCAAATGGGTGGAGGAAATGTGAGGCATTTTTATGATCATAGCCAGTTATACTTACTGCATTACGGTTCTGTTTGAAATCTGGATAAACTCGTCTTCTGTCAGGAGGAGAAAGCAAAAGTTATTCAGACGCTACTGTTCGTTGCTGGGTTGAATACGCTGTTGCAAACGTGGTTTGGCACCAGATTACCTGTTGTAATTGGAGGTTCATACACCTTCGTCGCACCCACAATCTCAATCATCCTGTCTGGTAGATGGGATGACCCTGATCCTGTATCGGTTCGTTTTCTTGATTCTGTTTCTGTTGTACCTTTTAATCTTCTGAAGATGCATTGACTACTGAGTCTTGTGTTCTAGCAGCTAATGACACACAAATTTCTTTTTTACTTCTAGCAGTATTTTTCCTAATGTGTAGTTAACACTAACTGGACATGCAGAGATTCAAGAAGGTCATGCGGGCAACACAAGGTGCACTTATTGTTGCTTCAACCATTCAAATCGTGCTAGGTTTCAGTGGTCTTTGGCGTAATGTTGCAAGGTGCATTCCTTTATCATATATTCTGCTTGGTTTGTCCATGGTTGAAGTGTTTAATATCAACATTATAGTCAAAGCAGCTTGTCTCCTTTTCTTATCCATATGCCCATATGCCCTTTTCTTATCTCCTTTTGTGGGACATGATTTCTTTTTCTTCCTTTTTGGTGTTGGGGAAATGAGGTTCTTGTACAAGTTAATAACACTAAATTTACTTTCACTACATATTGTTTATCCTCAACTGAACTGTTGTATATGGAATTTTCTTTGATATCAAAAAATTATTTCTAACTGGCACTAACTTAACTCTGTTAAGTTAATATAGTAGTCCATGCTTACCCTGTAATTTGATTGTGCTAATGTTTTATTTGTTACTGAACCATTACTTTATTATTTATCTGTAATCCAGATTTCTGAGTCCACTCTCATCTGTTCCTCTGGTTGCTCTTGCTGGTTTTGGGCTCTACGAGTTTGGTTTTCCTGGGGTGCGTGCAATACCATGCACATTCTCTCTCTTCTACACACACACACACACACAGCTGATTTTCCTCTTATTCAAAGATGCTCTGAAAGTGCTTGCATTCAGTGCTAGGTGATATATATCCTCTTTCAGTCTTGAATTTGATATTTTTCCTTGGTTTACTTAGGTTGCCAAATGCGTTGAGATTGGGCTGCCAATGCTCATTGTTATAGTTGTCTTTTCTCAGGTAAAGTTTGAAAGACCAGTTAATTTTGTTGTCCACATGATTTTATTATTGCACTAATCTGTGACTTTATGCACTCTGGTAAATTCAATCTTATTGTTCATGCAGTATTTGGTTCACTTCGTCAAACCAGGAAAGGATATCCTTGACCGCTTTGCTGTTTTGTTCTCGGTGGTAATTGTATGGATTTATGCCCATCTACTTACTGTAGGGGGGGCTTATAATGGAAAATCACCCAAGACCCAGACAAGCTGCAGAACTGATCGTGCAGGACTTATTGATGCTGCTCCATGGTAAGCCAGTGGTTATGCTTGGCACTAATGCCTTCCTATTACATTTTTACACCCAGCTCTCTAAAGAAATAATGTACTCCAATGTGAATGATATGATGGGGGGTGGGGGTGGGAGAGAAACAATTGGACTAAGCGAGAAAGATAAACGAAAGACTGTAGATGGTGCAGTAGATGGAATGGATGGGGAGGTAGAAAGAGGGTGGACGGCGAACGAGATACAGAGAAGAGAGGAGAGGTGAAGAGAGAATTTGGGAAAAAGTAATGGGCATTGATAAATGGAAAGAGAGCCTTCCAAAAATTCATAGAAATGACACCCAAGTTCATATTGTTTACTGATAAATTGATATTATCCTGTCTTTCATCTCATCTTTAAATACTAAGATTTTAGTGGCAACGTGGTCAAATGATAACTTTATTTCAGATTTTCTAATTGAATGAGTTTAGTGGATGTCTTTATGATTATGAAAGAAGCTACATGAGAGTAGTAATTAATTATTAGCTAAGTGTAGCAACGTGTCACTATCTTGGGCTTGCACATGCAGGATAAGAGTTCCTTATCCTTTCCAGTGGGGAGCTCCGTCATTTGATGCTGGTGAAGCCTTTGCCATGATGATGGCTGCTTTTGTTGCTCTTGTAGAGGTTTGTTTTCACCCGATTCGCTCTTGTTTCTGAGTGTTACTTTCCTTCAGATTATGTGGGTTGGAGATCCCTATATGTTGGAATATATGCTATAAATTTCTTGCCCATATGTGAAGTTGTCTTTTACTGATTTTGTGACGACAATCTTTGTGTTTAGATAACTTCATATTTACAATCTTAAATGCAGTCGACTGGTGGCTTCATTGCTGCAGCCAGATATGCCAGTGCAACTGCTACCCCCCCATCGATTCTAAGCCGTGGTGTTGGCTGGCAGGTATATATCGCATCTTACTGTCAACTCCTGGGCACTTGTTTCTCTTAACATAATCTTGCTTTTGTGTGTGAAAGTGTGTGTGTGTGTGAGAGAGAGAGAGAGAGAGAGTTTACTGTCAAATTACTTCTGCTGTACCATTCTTATCTGGAAACAATATTTTCCTTTTTTCTACAGGGTATTGCTATCTTGTTATCTGGGGTATTTGGAACTGGCAATGGATCATCCGTATCTATGTAAGAGTCGGTTATTCGATTTATGCATATCTTTTTTCTATTTTTTTTAAAATCTTATATTTAGCCATAACAGTTTACTGCTTCTCTCTATTTCTATGTAGTGAGAATGCTGGCCTATTAGCACTGACACGTGTTGGCAGTCGAAGAGTAGTGCAGATATCTGCTGGATTCATGATTTTCTTTTCTGTTCTTGGTAAAAATACTTATTATTAGTGGTGATGAATCTCAACTCTTCCCCATGCCAATCTAGGCCTTAATCAACAACAATTATCTTTTCTTCTCAGGGAAATTTGGAGCAGTCTTTGCTTCGATTCCAGCACCTATTGTGGCTGCTCTGTACTGCCTCTTCTTCGCATACGTTGGTGCGTACACTCCATCGAGTTCATTCTCTCATATTTAATCCATGAGATAACTTAGATTTCGACTATGAAATCAACACAGGTGCGGTTGGTGTGAGTTTCCTCCAGTTCTGCAACCTCAACAGTTTCCGGACAAAATTCGTCTTAGGCTTCTCTATCTTCCTGGGCTTCTCGATCCCCCAATACTTCAATGAGTACACAGCTATACAGGGATTCGGCCCCGTTCACACCTCAGGCAGATGGGTATCAGCTTCACTTAAAAACTTATGTTTCTTTTTAGAACAGGGCTGCTTGAACCTATGCATTTCCCTCATTTTGACTGATCCTTTTTTTTTGTCCAGTTCAACGACATTATCAACGTGCCCTTCTCATCTGAAGCTTTCGTGGCGGGCATACTGGCGTACTTCCTGGACAACACCCTGCACAGGGACCACGAGGTAAGGAAAGACCGAGGCAAGCACTGGTGGGACAAGTTCCGCTCTTACAAGACCGACATGCGAAGTGAGGAATTCTACTCCCTTCCCTTCAACTTGAACAAGTATTTCCCGTCTGTGTAAGTTCCTCTGCGCGATTGGAATCTGTGGCGATCTGTCGTTAAGGTATAAGTAAGTGCCCTTATGACTATACCACTGGTTTTCTTTGTCTTATGCCTTTTGTAACCTGGTAATAGAGAAGATGAAATAGCATGACATTTTGAAAGATGCCTTAGATTATTTATTTGTATGTTTTTTTTTTTCGTCTCTTTTTGGTGTAAATTTATTGGTTATATATGAAGTAGCACGATGCAAGAGAACTAGAATCGTTATAATTTAGCAGGAGATGATATACTCATATAATGGATGAGTTGAGCATTTTCCAGATTAACTTTCATAAACTGCTCCTTTGAATAGAGTTCATGATGATTTTTTCCACATTAGTATAATGTTTGTTTTGAGTTTTTATTCATATTCAACATTATTGAATCCAGCCTATTTATTCGATCTAAAGATCAATTGACTGGTATTTTGACAAAGACAATAAATTCAGGAAGTTATGTAGAAATTTTTGTCAAGTTAGCAACTCTTTATAAAGTTTATGTAATAGTGTTAGAAATTAGTCAATGAAATGCAATCCTTTATTATTCATGTTAATACAAATGAATTCTATTTTCACCGCATTTCCTATTAAATGCAATGCCCCTAATCGATCGAAATTACTGGTAATACATTAAAGTGGCGAGTGTTGTATGACCACATGAATTTTTTATCAAAAGATTCCTAAAAGTGCTAGTAGCACGATTAAAAAATTAATAAAAAACTATATTATAATTTTATTAGTGGTCTATAATTAATAAAAGAGTGAACTACAAAAATGGTCCCTGGCCTATGGGTTTATCTCGCCCATAGTCCCTGGACTTTAAAAATATCGCCAGTAGTCCCTGGACTAAGGGTTTATCTCGAAATTGGTCCTTTTGGCTTTTTTTGGTACAAAAATACCCTTTGATATTATTTTGGGGGATTTGGGCAATTTGGTATTTTTACACTTTTACATTTTAAATCTGATATTATCTTAGTTATGTACTAACTTTGATATTATTTCAAAATTATCATTCTTCTTCCATTTGGTTATCCTTCACTGAATTTTGTTTTTTATTTATTTTAATACTAGATTTAATTTAATAAAATTAAATTTAATATTTAGATTTTAAATATCAATAAATTTTTTAATGAAAACTATTAATTCATGGACACTATAAATATTGATTAAAACTATTAATTTTTGTAATTTAATATAATATTCAATTGAATTGAAGAAGTACATAAAAATAATATTAATCATGATGGAAAAATAAGAGTTATTCTATTTAGCCTACGTTCGGTTGTTATAATTGCTTGTGATTAAATATTATGAAGTTGACTAAAAATTTGATCCTACTAAAAATTTTATATAGGAGTATTTTTGTTGAAATTTTCTAGTAAATTTTGATTGTTTTCAAATTAATAAACGAAAATTATATTAGTCTTGCATTAGATGCATATTTATTTCAGAATAAATGATGTTATATAATCTATTTATAATTAAAGCTACTGTATTAAATATTGATTAAAACTAAGGTGTTGTCATACCTTATTGATTACATAGTACTATACACTATCAAATATTGATTATAACTATTAATTTTTGTTATTTAATAATTTTTATAATTAAAAAAATTTATTGATATTTAAAAATTAAAATTTAAAATTTTGTAAAATTAAATCTAATATTGAAATAAAGAAACAAAGTGAAGGATGACAAAAGGGAAAAAGGATGATAAATTTGAAATAATATCAAAGTTAGTACATAACTGAAATAATATCAGATTTAAAATGTTAAAAGTGTAAAAATACCAAATTGCCCAAACCCCCCAAAATAATATCAAAGGGTATTTTCGTATAAAAAAAAGCCAAAAGGACTAATTTCGAGATAAACCCTTAATCCAGGAACTACTGGCGATATTTTTAAAATTCAGAGACTATGAGCAAGATAAACTCATAATCCAGAAACTATTTTTATAGTTCACTCTTAATAAAATTATTGGTCCTATTTTACTAGGGGCCATTAAAAAGAAAATGAGACCACATCAGCAGCAAAAGCCTAATAAAAATATGAAAACCATTAAACTTACCGCCAATCCGCTGTCTTTATCTACCGCTGAATCGAAATTTTATTTTTATTTTACTTTTTTTCTCTCAATTTTTAGCGAATGCTCTTATTTATTTACGACGTTTTAATACGACACATAATAAACAGAGGAAAAGCTATACGTAGAAATTATAATTTGAACAATCCTAAAATACGTTAGTAATCCCCCATTCTACTATACGGGAGTCATTTATTTTCGGGACTGATATTAAAAAAGATATGCTCCCTTCGTTCGTAAAAGCTTTTATTTTCGTTATGCGATTTAAGAAAAAAAGTATTAAGAAAGAAATGAAAAAAAAATATAAGGATGAAGAGAGAGTAAAGTAAAAGAGAATAAATGCATTGACTCTTGTTAGAAAATGAAATGACTTTATTATTATGGAACATATTAAAATGATAAAATAAGTCTGCTGTGTGAAATAAGGAGTATTATTAAATAAGAGAATATAGAAAAGAAAAAATAAAATAAAATAAAAGAAGAAAAATGCGTTATTTTTTTTTTTTTATCAAAAGAGAAGTGGAACGTGACTCAAGGACTTTGGAAATGAGAAAATAATAAAAAGAAGCTTTCATGTATTTTTTCCGTCGATGTGATTACAATATGAAAACAAAGAACTTAAATTATACAGGCGTTGAAAAATTGAAATGGATTAATGTATTATGAATGCAGTGTCAGTCACAGCGGGATCCAAAGAATAGTTGTTTTCGGAAGAGTTTAAATAGAAAATGAGTTCCTCACGTAACAAAACAAAACTCCATCTGCTTGCCTAATTCAGTTTAAGAAATGTAATAGTAGTAGTAAAATTTAGTAGAAAATATAGTTTAATATAAATTCTATTTTTATATACTGCTAATTAGGGGTGGGAATACGGGTATCCGTGGATACCCAACCCGAAAAAACCGGGTACCCAAACTCAAAAATCATCTAAATGCCTATCCAAAACCCGTCCCGATATATTTTCGGGTACTCCAATACCCGCCCCGGGTATCCATACCCGACGTATCGGGTACCTAAATACCAACTCTTTACATGCGTTAATAACTAATAAAAAAATTCAAATTTTATATATTAATATGAATATAAAAATATTTAAATCGACTAATATTTTTAATGTTGCATTTATTTTATAGTATAAAACTAAAAAAAATGGATCACTTTTATTTTAAAGTATACGATTATATTTATGGGAATTGGTTATGCAATATGTAAGTAAAATAATAAAAGTTACACATTTAATTAAACTGTAGAAGCAACCGATAATATGATTCAAAAGTCAAAATTATTATTCCAAAGGATGAATGCTAGGTGAGAGTTTAGAGAAGCCGTAACCTAGAGTAAGAGAGATTGACTTATTTATATAAGTTTAGAGAAAGTTAACCTAGTAAGTTGTAATTAGTAAATAAATTAGTCCAGCTCTTGAAATTCAAAATGGCTAAACCTAATTTAAAAAAATCTTTAAATAATAAATTGGATATTCGGATAATACCCAATACCCATTCGGGTTACTCAATACCCGACTTATCTTAAATTTCAATATCCAATCACATACCCATTCCCATAAAATTGGATATTGGGTATCCAATACCCGCCGGGTATCGGGTTGGATACGGATAAACCCAATACCCGATATCCGTATTCCCACACCTACTGCTAATTTTATAGTAACAAAATATGTGTAAGACAAAAATTACTAATAAAATGTGAAGTCTACTAAAAATTTATAGAAAAAAGTCGAAAATGTATGGACGAAAATATAAATTAAAATAATTAATGAAAGAAAGAGAGAATAGAAAAGTTGGAAAAGGAATTTAATACTACAGTGTATTCAATTGGACATCAAAACTCAAATCTTCCCTAATTAATATGCAGCAGGTTTGATTGATAGTGTTGTACTCCTACTCAATCACCAATTCTGTAGTTATACCTTCATCACATATTACTTTGAGCAGAAACCTGACGTGCCCCTAGAATGAAAAACCAAAAAAAGTGCAGTAGTTATTTAAGAAACTTTCACTATTTTAATTAAATACTAACACTAATATTAAAATAATCTTTGCCTTTGCCATAAAATTCGATAATGCGGCATCAATTTTTTTTATGTACTTCATCAAATTAGAGATTGGACGAACTCGAGGGAGTCAAAGAGAGAACTGTAGAAGTGATATATGCCTTTGTTATTATAACTTCTATTTTTCATATAGTAGTACTTCTCTTTAATTTTTTGAGCTTTTTAATTTTTTTTTATGGATGTATTGGAATTCCGGTCTTTTATCTTTGTCACGAGTGCCCCTCAGTTTTTGTTTGTTTAACTAGTTTAAATCATTTTTGAACTTCTCCTGTATTTAATTCTTTATATTGGTGGTTAGAGTTTTTCTTCGGTCATAAAAGAAAATAATAATAAAGTAGTACTATATAGAGTATTAATCAAAGTCCTTAGCATTTCACTCGTTTCCGCATTTTCATATAGTACAAGATATGATGAATCTTGAAAATCAACGGCATTAATTGCAAAATTGACATGGTAGGGAAGAATTCATTTATTGGTAGCTCATTTTCTTTATTATATTATAACTAATAACTAATGATTGGTCGGTGTAAATGCTACGTACGCGGAAATATTTGTGCGTATAATTTTGAACAAAATAATGTATGATACTTTAATTTGTACTACACTAGCAACCAATAAGTAATATGTTAATATGATAATATCAATCACCCATTGGAAGGAAATACTTCCCAAAGATATTTGATGTTAAAATTTAACCTAATAGATAAATAAAAAAATCATATGTTTAATGATCTCATCATATTATGATTATTATCATTACCTAGGTCAATTACGAGTACTTTACTAATTGATATTGCTCTTTTTCTTCCTAATCGATTTTTTTTTTACCACAAGTCAAAAATCAACAAAGGATTTAGTTACGTTGTTTGACGAGTCTAGATGATCCCTTTATGCTTGTGATCTACACTTATAAATAGTGTAGTCATTCAATGATTTCAACCAAAAAATTTATTGCATTATCTCATCTAGTTTACTGGAACTTGTTTCGTCAGTAGTGCTTTTACGTACAAATGGATGAAGCCGTTTCATCCTTGGAGATGGCACGATGATCCGTGAGCACTACTATGACATATCTCGTTTTGTAGAAATAAGACTTCAACTCGACTTAATAGTACAATTCTTTGTTTTATTATATTGTAATTTAATTTTGTCGTTTTATTTTTTTTACTTATCCGTCTTCGATTTTTTTGGACTGTAGTACGTACAACAATTTCAATTAAGACAAATGTAAATTATGGTCACTCACCCAAAATTGGATTAGTAAATTCAAATGTGTCCGAAGAATGGAATGAGATGAAATAAACTGAAAAATGAAATGGAATCTCCGACTAGACCTGCCCAAGGTTTACCGAACCAGCGGTTAAAACCGAAACCGTAACCGCCAATTATGGTTTCGAACCGAAATCGTGAGAATTTACCCGAACCGAAACCGTCGAGTTTTGAATTGTGGTTCGGTTCAGGTTCAAAAATTTTCGAACCGAAACCGTGAAATCAAGCCGGAACAGCAAAAAACCGGCGGTTCGGAACCGTGAAAAACCGTAAAAAACCACCGGAACACCGTCGGTTTTGAACTGAAACTGAAACTGGCGGTTTTGGAACCGGAATCGTAACTGCGAAAAACCCTCGCGGTTCGATTCCGGTTCAATAATTTTCAAAACCAGAACCGGCGGTTCCAAACTGTAACCGCCGGTTTCTGAACCGTGGTCACCTCTATCACCAACCTTAAAACATACTACTCTTACAAATAATCATACTTAACAAATTATAAATTAATCAATTTATTGTTATATTTACTAATTTGTGGCTGTATAAATTTGTGATTCCAAAAAATGCCTAACTTTATATACAACCTAACTTCAATGTTAATTATAAGTAACTGACTACTTGAAAAGGAAAATAAATGACTTCAAATTTTATAAAAACTGACAAAATCATTACAACAAACAAAAAAATTGTGGTAATTTGAAATAGACATTCCCAAAAAGATTAGGTAAAAATTATAAAAAGAAAATTAAAAGGAATAGGACCACTATGAATTGTCATTCCGTCAGATTTGAAGACAGAAGTTATCGGCCAGAAATTGTGATTTTGTTGTTCATTTATATAGAAAGAGGAAACACTATTGATCTGTTATTCTTTGTTTGTTTTCAATGCATTGTTCAACAACCAATAATATACTACTACTCCACCAATCTTTTATTATCTGGTAGATTCTAAATTATTCATTATTATAGCTACAGTATTTTTTTTTGTTTTTATATTTTATTCCCCTTTATATTGAGGAAATAATCCCATGCATGTGTTTATGTTTTCGCTTCTTCTCTGAGCTAAGTGTAATATTCTCTTTTTCTTTTCTTTTTTCCCCCAAGGAAGTGTTAATGTTTCATATTCAGCGTTGAAGTTTGTATCAAGAATATTCCTAGATATATTGGTTTTTTAATTATTTGTGTTGCATTATAATTTAGGACACTATATGGTTAGATAGTCTACGGAAACGTGATTATTGGATGTTTTGTAATTAGGTTGGAACTAGCTCCATGCCTCCATTGACCACACATACAAAAAGAATATAATTCGGCAACTAATAATTGAAGAAAAGCCATATCTTAACATAATTAAATAGGCAAATAATAATAATCTACAATTTAAGATCTAATCATATAGTATACAATTAATTAGTTGGAATAATAGATGCGGGCAGTGGCGGACGCAGAAATTTTGGTCAGTAGGGGCTTCACTATATATACTCTCATTATCTACGAAAAAGAGTACTACGAACGAAACAGGTTTTAATGCTTATTGTTATTGGAAAAGATAAAGAAAAACAGTGATATAGTACAATAGGAGGGGAGAAAAAATGGTGGAAATATTTCTATAAATAGAAACAATATTAATTTTGGAGAATATGCCAAAATAAAAAAATTAGACTATTTGTTGTAAACGGATGTATTCCCTTCGTTCATGATTATAAGTCCACATTTGACATGGCACGAGTTTAAAAAATATACTCCCTTCGTTCCCCATTAATTGTCCACTTTGATCCCGCCACGAGTTTTAAGAAATGTAAATAAAAGTGGGTTGAAAAAATTAGTGCGATATGGAGTATCTCACTTTTGTATATTAGTTTTATGAGTTAGTGGAATGTGTGACCTACTTACCATTTATGGTAAAAAGTGAAATGCGGGGTGGATGAAAAAAATAAAAGTGGACAATTAATAGGGGACGGAGAGAGTAGTAAAAAGTGGATGAAAAAAGGTTAGTTGAAAGTAAGGTCCATTACCATAAATTATTAAAAATAAATGGAATTTTTATTGATGGGTGGACGAAAATGAGAAAACATAATGTTTATTAGTGGATGGAGGGAGTAATATTTTTTAATATTAATATATATAGTACAAATATAAGAAGTTTTTACATAATTACTTGGAAAGAAAAACGTCTAAAAATTTAATTTATAAATTAAAATCACTAAGAAAATAAAAATTGAGTATGCATCGATTATTTGGAAAGAGTTATATAGGAGAAACAATTTAGAATTCATTAATTGAAAACTAAATAATTAAATTGAAATTTAGTTTACACTCCCTAAATCCAAAGAAAATATAACTATAAGTTACTAAACATATTTTTAAAGAAACTGAATATTTCCTTCAAGACTTTTTAAAAGTTGTTATACATTTATTTTAATTTAATACAGCTAATAAATGAACCGGCCTCTTTTAGGAAAACACCCATCTTGACACGTTTAACAAGGAAGTTTATAATACTGCATCTGTCCCCCAAAATTTGATACAGTTTACCATTTCGGTCCGTTCCTGAAAATTTGATATACTTCACTTTTACCATTTTTGGTAGTGGATCCCATATTCCACTAACTCATTCTTACTCACATTTTATTATAAAACTAATATTTTAAAAGTAGGACCCACATCACACCAACTTTTTCAACTTACTTTCCGTTACATTTCTTAAAACCCGTGCTGGATCAAAGTGTATCAAATTTTGCGGGACGGAGGTAGTATTAATTATTACCAAGTCATCTTCTTCCTCAAATACATCTTGGAAGCCATTATTTTACGTTTTATTTTCTGTAAATTTTAACTTCTTGATTCATTTCAGCCCCTCTTACATTTCAACTTTTGATAATTTGGTCTTCAATAACGTTAATCTTGCGAGGGCTGGAGATAAAATTTAGAACTTTTAAAAAATTTCGAAATAGAAAAAATCCAAAAAAATATTTTGGGTATAGGGGCTTAAGCCCTCCCCCAGTTGAACGTGCGTCCGCCAGTGGATGCGAGTTCTTCACAAAAAGGAAAAACATCACGAAACTAAGCAAAAATTAACAGTCGAACAATGTAAAAACATTAGTAAATTAGTAAAAAATAATTGAAGAAAGCCCATACTTTAATGAAAATAATAGCGGTGGGTTACTTTGTGTTCCATAAAAGGGAAGCAAAATTAGGATTAAAGGTAGTGAAAAAAGAGCAGTGTTACCAATAATTGGAAATGGAAGTAATGCATGAAAATGGCAGGAATATTTTAGTAAAGCTGGTAAATTTTCAGACAAAAAACCAACATATGATTTACAAATATACTCGTGTATGTGTTGATAATGATAGAATAGTGTAAAGGCACAAGGGCAAATCATAAATGAGTGCCCAAAAACATTCACACGCGACAACCACTTATTACTCATCTATGAATTTTTTTGTATCTACAAACATGAAGCTTTATCTGTTTGAGAGAGAAGCTCGACTATTTTAATTTTTACATTCGGAGTGCTAAAATCTAGGATAATTCCGTCCATATAATTTTGTTATTAGCGCGGACGACCGGCACACATAATTTTGTTATTAGAGCATCTCCGGCGGCGGCCGTCTGATCGGCAATAATATATTAGAGCATCTCCAGCGGCGGCCGTCACGGCGGACGTCCGCCATTAGGTGCGGGAGCAAAGGACGCGGACGTTTGCTGCGGACACCGCATGTCCGCGGCTTTCCAGTGACGTCCACCATTGCATCGCCGACGCGGAGGTCCTGATTTTCTTTTTTTTTTTTTTTAATAAAAAACTCTATATATACGGCTTGTTGCAAACTTTGTATATACGATTTTTTAAAAAACTCAGTGAGAACCCGTTTGGCTAGCGGGTAACTATAGAGATTCAAGGCATAACATGTACTTTTTTTTGAATCGTTTTTTGGTTTGGGATGTTTTTTTTTGGGTGAACTATGTACTTTTTTTAGTTTAAATATGTATGCTTTTTTGTTTAAAAATAAAATCGTTGCATATTCCCCGTATTTGTGTCTAAATTTTAATTCCGCAACGTACATTGCATATTTGTGAATTTTTTTTATTGTGGGAAGTCCTTGGGGATGTCCGCCTTTGTGCAGTGGGAAGTCCTTATAACGTGGCAGAAAGTGTTTCTGGGAAGTCCAATGGGACTTCCGCGGCATTGCGAATGCTCTTAGGTGGATTGATTAGTTATGTTTTACTATGGGCGCATGGTGCACAATTAATATCATATGCCCGTTGGATTAGAAGGAAATTACTCAATTTAATTAATTGAGTTTAACCATTTCTTATATTATGCATATATAAGGTAATTTGGCACATGAACATAGATGGTAGACCTGCCCAAGGTTTACCGAACTGGCGGTTAAAACTGAAACCGTAACCGCCGGTTACGGTTTCGAATCGAACTCGTGAGAATTTATCCGAGCCAAAACCGTCGATTTTTGAACCGTGGTTCAGTTCAGGTTTAAAAATTTTCGAACCGAAACCGTGCCGGAACCGCCGGTTCCGAGCGGTTCCAAACCAGAACCGCAAAAAACCACCGGAAAACCGTGAAACTAAGCCGGAACCGCAAAAAATCGGCGGTTCGAAACTGTGAAAAACTATAAAAAACCGTCGGAAAACCGTCAGTTCGAAACCGAAACCGGCGGTTTTGGAACTAAAACTGTAACCGTAACCGCAAAACACTCTCGCGGTTCGGTTCCGGTCATCGGCGGATCCAGGTGGGGTCGAGTGGGGTCGGCCGACCTCACCATCGCCCCTGGACCGCTGCCGGAAAGTTTGCCTTCGACCCTACGGCGTCCGCTCCTCCGCCCTTTTACCCCACTCAGAGAGAATTGATGACAAGGTTAGCAAGAGATGGGGAGGAACTACGATGTAGCAGCAGCATTGCGCGCTGATGGAGGTGTGGCGACCGAGAAGGCGAGAATGAAGAATGGGAGAGAGGCTTTTTCAGCTTTGTTTTTGTTTTCGAAGGAGAGATACGGGTTTGTTGTAGTGAGAGGAGAGGGGGGTAGTTGGTAGGAGAGAGAAGTTCCTATAAGCATTAATTTACATAAAAAAACATAGGTGGCACCATAAAAAATTGACACATCCCTACTCTAGCTTACTAGATTTTTCTAATTTGAAAAATACTAACTACACTATTAAAATTTTACTGATATATCTTTACAACAATTTTCACATTAATCAATTTTGTATAATCAATTCAACTAATTAATTTATTTAAATTGAACACAGACTTTAATAATAATAATATAGTGGTATTTCTTAATTTTTTCTAGTTTTTGTTAGTATAATTTCACATTCAGCCTTATTATTCATATTTGAATCATTTAAAAAAAAAGTTAATTTTCTAAATATTTGGTGTTATAGAAAAAATTACTCATTTCCAGCATATAAAATATAAATACAACGTATTTTAAAAAATTTATTAATTTAATACTCCATTCGTCCATGAAAAATAATTTCATTTTGCAATTTTAGGATGTCCATAAAAAATAGTTTCGTTTCAAAATGAAAACTTTCTTTCATACTTTATCTATATTCTCTCCTTTATTTCTCTTACTTTTTTTCATTTCCTCTCATACTTTATCTACTTTTTCACCCATCTCTCTTATTCTATCAATTTATCGGTAAAACCAGTGTTGTTCATAAATGAGATTATTTTTTTTGAACGGAGCGAGTTTTATATTTTTTCCGACCCCACGATATTCAACTGCTGGATCCGCCATTGGTTCCGGTTCAACAATTTCTAAAACCAAAATCGGCGGTTCCAAACTGTAACCGCCGGTTTCTGAACGGTGGACACCTCTACATGAACATGCAATTCTATATAGTTAATGTAAAATTATATCGGTGTACTTGATTCATAGCTTGTGTAGTAGTACTATATATTTAGACAAAGAATATTATGATTAATATATATGTACACGTGATCTTTATTCCGTTGCTTTCTGCAAACCAGCTAGTGGGTAAAAAAAAGTTTTGTAACGTTTCACAATAATGGAAAATCACACCATCATCACATATCAAAAGAAGATCTTGCTAACTTTATATTACAAAATTTAAGATTATTTTACCTTTTCTCTTGTGGTCTTATTTATTAAGTACCTTATAACAAATTATTTTTTCCCCTGTGGTTTTATGTTACAAGTTTACAAACTAAGAAAATGTAATTAGTTAATTTAATTTAAACAGTAAAATGACACAGATTTATTACTGTATTCATAATTAGGAAAATACGCATAGAAAAATAGTTCTACATGCACTAAAATTAAAGGCATGTGAAAAACTAGAAATAATTTTGAGATGAAAAACTTTTTTCCAATCACTGTATGGTTGGAATCAACATCCGCAATTATCGATAAAGTTGTAAATACATCAAAACTTTTTACTAAAGAATTGATACTTCACCTTTCTCTCATCAGATATGAGGTATAAAAAAGCTTCGTCTCACGCTCTATACACAATTTCCTTTTCAAAGGCTGTGGGTATTGGCACTTATATGGGGAAGTTCTGATATTTTCGTAATTAATTGGATATTAGTTAAGTCATCTTTTATTTATTTCAACGTACCTCGGCTCTGGTACGTGGAAATAGTGAGGACAAGACCACTTGTTTTCATGTGTGACTCCCGTTTAGAGATTGATCCCATTTTAGCCCAAACTCAAATTAATCATAATTCAAATTGGGTTGAACGAAATTTGATGTGTTGACCTGATTTACATGCTTAAATACAATTTTCACTTGTATTATGAAAAAGTTTAGTTTAATTGGAGTGAGAATACTGATGTGCAAGACACATGATGCAGAAATAAGTAACAGGGTAATAAAAGTTGTGATTTCTAAATTTTGTTTTAAGGTATATTTTTTGGATGTTTTAGATTACATGTAGGGGCTTTTACATTATAATAATATATGCATTAAACATGGATAAATTTTTCAAAATTATTAAAGAAAAAAGTTTAAAAAAATCAAATGTGAGTGAATTATATGTTCATACTTTTCAGAGACGGGTAGAGTAATAAAATGTGAGCCATTGATATTGACGAAATGAAGAAGATTTACTAATATACAACTTCTACGTACGATATAATCCGTTCATTACACTTTAATCAACCTTTTTTTTAACTATTTCATTATTTAACACATTTTGAAAAACGGAAATAAAATCTGTACACAATTTACTGATATTTAAACATGATTGTGAGTATGGAATCCCGTGTATATAATATTCCGAAAAAAGTCATTCTCGTAATAATAAAATGGGGTGGGTGTGGCTATAAAGATGTTGATGCAACAAAATTAAAATCTCTCCTTTTCTTCATTATTTTCTTCGTTCTTCTTCTTCTGAAATTAATCATGGGCAACTGCCAAGCTGTTGATAACGCAACCCTAGTAATCCAACACCCAAATGGCAGAGTTGATAAGCACTACTTCCCTCTTTCCGCCGCTGAAATCATGAAGATCAACCCCGGCCACTACGTCGCCCTCCTCCTCACCACCACCCTCTACTCCTCCAAACAACCCTCCGAAGCCGCCACTAGCAAAGCCCCTCTCCGTGTTACTCGGATCAAACTTCTTAGGCCTACTGATACTCTCCTTCTTGGCCATGTTTACCGTCTTGTCACCTCCCAAGGTTGGTTTTTTTTTTTTTTGAAATTTTTTTATTATAAATAGTGTTTATATTTTTGTTTATTTATTTTTTCAGAGGTGATGAAAGGGTTGTGGGCAAAGAAGCAAGCAAAGATGAAAAATGGAAATGTGACAGAAAAAAATACTTCTAGTTCAGATTGTGAAGATTTGGCAAGGAAAAAAGATGATGTGAAGAAAAAGAATAACAATAATCAGGTACAACGAATAATCTCTTTTTTCAAGATTATTAAAAAAATATTGTTTTTTTTTTCTTTCTAAAGTACTGTTGAGATTCTGTGAAACAAAAATAAAACTTGAAGGAATAATTTTTTTTAATGAGTTGATTTGAGATCTTGATACTGGCCCTGCTTGAGCTATTATTATTATTCTATCCATCAATAATTCATACCCCGTGCAAAAGGGAATATTAGTCACAGAAGCTTGATTACTTTAATAATTTATTGATTACTTAAATAATTTAGCAGTTAATTCTTCTATACTATGAAAAAAGGTCAATTTCTGGATTCAAAACATATGAATATTGAGAGGATAACAGAGAAGTTTTGTTGGTCATACATTATTTTATACTGGTAGTTTTGTATGTTACTTATAAATGTGGTTTTCAGGAAAGGCAGAGGTCAAGAAGTAAAACACAAGTTAACTCTGCCACATCCAAGTCCAGAGCATGGCAACCAGCATTAAAGAGCATCTCTGAGGCTGGAACCTGATTCTTCTTCTTCTTTTTAAAAAATTAATCTTTTCTGAACATGTACTCCTATTAATTAGATTGAGATTTCTGCAAAATACTTAGTGTAGAAAAAATATTTGTGAAAAGGGCATCTCAATCTGAACATGGGAGTTACATTATAAATATGTTTAATGTTCTGCAACAAGAAAAACACTCAAAATTGTACTAGCTTCTTAATAGTATTAGCTAGTATTCTCTAATAAATTATGCATCTCTCTCTCTCTGGCACATTAACTGTAAATTGTCATAATGCTTTTGGAGAAATATGCAGTTGAATTTCAAAATTGGTTTATATGCACTTTTGTATATTTTCATACATCTTTTAATACATACTCCTATTTGTTAGTGACAAAAATATATATGCATAAAAAGATTTTGAAAGTAACGATTTTATACTGACAGTAATTTGCACGATTAAATGGTGTGGGCTCGGCCCTATGCAGGCCGGTTGCTTCTTTCATATATATAAAAAAAATTCAGTTATAAGTATAAAAAACTATATTCTACTACATAACATCTTTATACTATTAATTATCTAAAATTATACTCCAAAGAGTGCATATATTTTGTGACGTAAAGAAATTCAAATTTGATCTAAACATAACCTCATGCAATTGGGTGGTCCATGGTAATAAATATACAAATCAATTACTCTCATATTAGCTGTGCTATATAGCAATATAGCTATTTCTGACCACAATATTTATATAAATGGACCCTTCCCGAGTCAGCTGTATTCTGATCAACTAGTTGGTTTTGCTTTTCAGGAAACTCTCTTTATTGCCATATCTAATTATTTTATGTTTTGTTTTTCCTAGTGCCCACCAACTTCTATTAGGCTTCACACCAGAATTAGTTCTTATATAAGTGTGCAGGATTTAATGTTGTTGAAATTTAATACTCCATCTACTTAGAGCATCTCTTGATGCCCTTCCCACCAGGACTTCCACTAGAACTTTCCATATAAAATTCAATCCAAATAAAAATATTACAGCTTACTGTTGATAAATAAAGTACTACTCCTATTATAAAAAAATGATTTTAGGGTTTAGGTGGAAAAAAGAAAAAAAAAGGGAAAATAAAATAAAATTTGATTTTGTGTTTTATAAGTGGAAGTTCGATTGATTTTGTGCTGCGGATAAAACAACCAACAATATGCTTACCTTTTAAATTAAAGCCCCTTTCTCTCTTGAAATCCAAAATAGTTTTTGAAGATGTGCTTTTGCATAATTCCACAAATCATATAAAAATAATATAACATTTTAGATGAATTAAAAAAACGTAGGTTGTGATAACTCCAACATATTTTATGTTTATATTATATACATACAAGAGAAAAAGCATTTGAAAAAGCGTGAAGTGTGCTATAGTGCAAGTGCAAAACCTACTAAACCCTTAACACTTAACCGCACTTGCTTTTATACAGTCTCAATCTTATTAAAAGCCAAATAGAATACTTAAAACATATAGTAGGAGTACTACTTTTTAAGAAAAAGAAGAAGGAAGAAATGTAGTAGTATTCTTTTTCAGATGCCAACCTTGGATAAAGTAAAGAAGGATACAATGATTAGATCGTGCAAATTTTGTTGATGACAGAAAATAATCATTATTCAGCCCCAAGTCATATGGGCAACACGAATTGTATATTAATAATAATTTAATTTGATTGCAAACATTCATCTTTAACATGATTATGAATTTGTTTAATCTGCATATGAATTACTTAGAAGAAACACATATTTATGATTTACACATTGACCCATTGATAGTTTTGGTCGCAGTTCAATACTTACACTACAAAAGAGTCTAGTGAAAAATTGATTTACTGACAATCATAACCAAGCCATTAGTAATTTTCAAGTGTCGGAAATTCTATTGACATTGGACTTTAATTCAACTAGGTATTTCAATTCATATAAATTTAAAATCATGGAAATATTCCACAAATCAATGTCTTTTTAAAAACATAATAAACTAATACAACAAGATAATTAACATTGAATGACCCATTTTGATAACTCTCAATAACGAGCTAAAATTGTCACTTAAATTTATACAAGACTTGAATAATAGTAGGAGTAGTTAAGTGGAATTGAAACAAAAAAAAATACTAGTAAATTTATATGAATGCATTTTTCTAGGTTGTTGTTTCTTCCAAAAGATTCTCTTTGCAAATATATAAGAATGCTTTGCTTATATGCTTTGGTGGCGAACTTTCATTTATAAAATTAACATGAAATTTTAATTGCGCAACAAACAAAGGAATAGGCCAAAAAGGAGAATAGCATAACTGCTAAAGGAATCATCAAAGTCTTCATACATATTTTTGACTTTGAGAAATGATTTTTGCAGCCATCTTTATTGCTGTGAAATCATTGTTTACAACCCATGAAGCCTAAATTAAAGCAACACAATTGATAGTACTAAATTAATTTAAGCATAAGTGCCAACTTTTCTTTTATTCTTTCGCCACTTTCCGTCGAAAAGAGCAACTTCGAGAGTGAGAAAGATTTTCCTTTTTAAATAAAAGATTTGGGATTGGGACCGAGATAAGAAACAAATAAGGTGCGATAGCCAAAAGTTAGTTTTTTGAGAACAGACATTAGGTTAGTTTCTACAAAGAATTGTCAAATTTACTGGGCAGGCCCAATCCGATCTAGACCCACCACAGACCACGCAGCTTGAGTCCTGGTGAAGTCCAAGCCCACTTATTAGATGGGCTGGGCTGTGTTGAGCAAGAACTTATTTTTTCTTACATTTTTACAATTCTCATTCGTTTGCACATTCATACAAACCAACCCTACACATCATTTTAAATGTGGACCTTAGAGTGTCTCCGGCGGCACCCTTCCCACTAGGACTTCCCACAAAAACTTCCTGCCACGTCATCACTAGCCCTTCCCATTTTACTAGGACTTCCCACTGCACTAGGACTTCCCACTAGGACTTCCCGCAATAAAATTAAAAATTCACAATTATTCAATTTACGGACTTACATTTGCGGAATTAAAATGTCGACACGGAATACGGGAAAATTTGAATACTTCATTAAAAATATTACATAATACTTTAAAAAAAAATTACATAATTAAAAAAAATACAAAATACCTAAAAATTTCATAATCATAAAAAGTCGAGAAACACAACCCTCGACTCTCACTCCTCTCGTCCTCGTCCCCGTCGCCCGTGCCGCCTCCGACGTCCCCGCCCCCAATCTCGACGCCATAATCATCAATGGGTGGCATTCCTAAATCGCGCCGACATGCATCGACCACATCCTTGCACAGCCTTTTGTACACATGATCGTGCGTGCTAAACCACTTACTCGTGCTCTGCATCAGGGTCTTCGTTAGCTGCGCGCGGGCGAGACGGCTCGTTAATGCCTGGGCCTCCCATCGTAGGGGCCTCCGATTCGACCTCGTAGCTTCGTGCGAACCCGCTGCCGTACTCACCGGGATTTGAGTTGATCTTCGTCCGCTTCCATCCCGATCGACACCCGCACAAAATAAACTTTTGCGAATAGGTACAGGACTCACTAATGCGAAGCCCGCAATCGGCCAACATGCCGGTCTCGGCCCGACATAAGGATCCTCTACTTACCACTTAGATCCGGGCCTTAGCAAACGCGGCGTTTTCCCATACAGTCCCGGATGCGTCCTCTTCTCTCGCTCATCCTCACCCTCCTCCTCCTCTGCCCCCGTGTGCGAGGAAGAGCTCGGGACTTTGCCCTTGCCCCTACCCCCGCCCCTGGCCTTGACCTTGCCTTTGCTCCTGCCCCTTGCAGCAGGCTCCGCCTCATCGGGAGTCTCACGGATCGGCGATAGCCCCAACTCCTGCCCCAACTGCTCAAAGGAGAAAGTCTCGATGCCGGCGTACTGAGTCTCCGGAACAGTACTAGGGGAATCATCGCCCAACAAATCTATATATAGGCGATAGACAGATTCCCTAGGCGTCATCGGGCTCCTGTGCTGCATCGACCCACCCACCACCATATTTGGCGGCGTACCGCCCATCCCCATTGCCCCGGGCATCATCCCTCCCACATCGTGGGTGTGTTTCCTCCGCTCGTGGTGGGGGAGTTCCTATTGTACTCCATTGTAGTAGAAATGAAATTTGTAGATTTAGAGAGAGAAACTTGTCAACATAAGTGGTGTGAATGAAATGAAGTTCAACGAGCCCTATTTATAGAGTTTTTTTTTTTTTTTTTTTAAATTTAAAAAATCGGACGTCCGACCGTGTCGCCACTAGTGGCGGACGTCCAGTCGGCCGTGGGGGTGACGGGCGAGCCCATGCGACGGGCTTATGGGACGGGCGTGGGCGCCCTTCGACACCACTACGGCGGACGTCCGGTCGGACGTCGGCGACGTCCTACCGGGACGTCCGCCATTGGAGACACTCTTATAACCCACTTACACTATTTTCACCACCTTTTTCCCCTCTACCTCTTTACCAATTGCACATTAAAACACGTGTTATTTACAACTTTTTCTATATTTTTGAACAAATGAAGCATTTAACGGCCTCTCAACTTAGACCAATAGAATAAGTTTTAAAGTTAAACTTATTAAAATTCTGTTGATTGGAGTTGGAATTTAGTAGTAACTAAATACAAACTAATTAAAAATATGTCGGGACAAAATTAGTGATACTACTAAGAAGGAATATTGTGTGGATCTCTAATGGACGATGAATACATGAGGTCTGCTCTGGATTGCGGAATGTGGAAGGCATTGTTCGCAGCCAAAACAATGTGAAATGCCCCAATTTCGGGATAACGAGCTGGAAAAGGCAGCCACTAGTGGATTTGGGATGGGGGAAGCCTTTTTATGCCGGACCTGACGGCGCTCTCTCTGAAGGGAAGAGTTTTCAAAATGAAGGGGGCGCGTTGCTTGCGATCACGCTGCACCAAAAACACATGAAACAATTTCAAAAGTTGCTGTATACTAACGACGATTCATGCCTCATGTCTAAAATTTAATGACTATAATTGATTAATGTGTTCTTCTGTGTCAAATTTAGTTTATCCACTTATGGAGTTTTATCACTCTGATCAATTATGATATCTACGACCTCAACATCCAACACTTTCCACATTCCGCTCAATCCACATTCACTACCTCACAATCTCAATAGCAGACTTCTAAGCTTCAACAGGCAGTGGTATAACGTCTGTCGTCGCGATCGGAGGCGGCGGGATTTATCGGAGAGCGATGGGGAAATGGCCGACGTCTCTCATCATTTAATCGTTTGGGCTTGGAGAGAGTAAACTGGATTCATAGGCCTCCTTCAGCCCACTTTCATTTGGTACACTGTGGAATTGGAATTGAAACATTCAATTCCAAATCCAGTGTTTGGTATTATAAAAATTTTTGATTTAGAATTGAATTCCAATTCTAAATCCTCCAATTTCACAATTTTGAATTCCATATCAAACGTAGTGGAATTCCAAATATTCACACACTATACAAGTTTCACACACTACACACATCATACACTATACACATTTCACACACTACACATACTACACAATTTCACCTATTTCACACACTACACAATTTCACATACTCCACACATTTCACACACACTACGCACATTTCACACACTGCACACACTTCATACATTTTACACATTTTACACACTACACACACTTCACACACCACACATTTGAACAGTGTGTAGTGTGTAGTGAGTGAAGTGTATGTAGTGTGTGAAGTGTATGTAGTGCGTGTAGTATGTGAAGTGTGTGAAATGTGTGTGGTGTGTGTAGTGTGTGAAATGTGTGAAGTGTGTGAAATGTGTGAATTTGTGTAATTTGTGAAATGTGTGTATTGTGTGTAGTGTGTGAAATATGTGTGTGTATATTTATCAAACATGTCAATTCAATTTTATATCAATTCTCATTTTACCAATCATAGGATTTGGAATTGAATTATTTCCATAGAATTCCAATTCCGTGTATCAAGCGAAGCCTAAGAGGAAAAAAATCAATACCGTATATTAAATTATCATCAAAGGTTATTGGATAAAAAAATATTTCAATTAAAGGTCCTTTTATATAGTTTTCAATTTCATTTTTTATTTATTCAATTTTTGCTTAATAATAATTTTAGTCAATTTAATATGGGAGTTGTGGATAAGAGCAACCTCGAAAGTGAGACAGATCTAATAAGGTACAATAGCCCAAAAACAGTACTATAGCTTTTTTTTTTTTTTTTTTATAACTAGGACGTTGTCAAATTGACTGGGCAGGCCCAATCCGGTCCAGACCCGCCACGGACCAAGCAGCTTGAGGCCTGGTGAAGTCCAAGCCTACTTAGCAAATGGGCTGTGCTGATTTTTTCTTATATTTTAAATTTCTTTTCATGTGTTTTGAAACCTTTGGAGTAACTCTTATTAGTAATATGAATCAACAAGTAGCTATTTTCATAGCATGTAATTTGCCTTTAATCACTCAATTACCCTTGCATGCCACACAACACTCTATCACCGTCGGCGGAGCAACACAACAAATCAGAGGCCTTCTCAGTTCATCGATTCCAAGGTGTCGTTGATAATTTCTACAATACACGTTGATGTATTTGTGGTTCATTTTTAATACTCTCTCATTCCAATAATTGTGGGGGTCAGTGATCAAGAGAGCCACACATAAACAAGGCTGGGTGCGTGTGATAAGCCGGACGCGGTGAGATACACGTGCAGCCGAGTGCATGTGTGAATGCATCCGGAGTTAGTTATAACTGCTCGTGGATTGAAAGGGGTTTCATATACTCAGCTCCAGCTCACTTAATCACACACAAATCACCATCATTTTGTAACAGAAGTAGGAGAGTGAAGAAAGAGTGAGGTAGTGAGTTCTTGCGATTCAATCTTGTGAGTAGATTGTAGAGAGCTTGAGTGATTTCTTTCTTGTTCCAAATCTGTACAAAGAGAGTGTGAGATCAATACATTCATAACTGAGTCTTCCCGTGGACGTAGACGTTTTGTCGAACCACGTAAAAATCCGGTGTGTTGTTGTTTTTTCTTGTCGATCTCTTTCTGCGTCACTCGTTCATCTTCGACTCCTAACAAGTGGCGCCGTCCATGGGAAGATTGAGGCGTTGATGGCGATGGCGCGTTATGAGACAAAGAAGTTCAACGGGAAATCCGATTTCGGTCTATGGAGGATTAAGATGAAGGCTTTGCTTATTCATCAAGGGCTTGCCGACGCTCTAACGCCGGAGGAGGGGGATTAGAAGCCTGCTCCGAAGCGACAAGAAGTCTTGCAGAAGGCGCACAGTGCAATTATCCTCAGCCTTGATGATAAAGTGCTGCGGGAGGTAGCGCACGAGACGTCTGCAAGCGCGATCTGGAAGAAATTAGAAGATCTATACATGGTGAAGTCTCTGGCGAATAGACTATATTTGAAGCAGCAGCTCTATTCCTACAGATTCACCGAAGGAAAGACATTGAGCGAGCAATTGGATCTATTCTCAAAGTTTGTGGACGATCTTGAGAATGTAGATGTCAAATTGGCCGATGAAGACAAAGCAAGAGGCAGAGAAGGTTGACCAAGGATCAACAGATGTAGTGCAGGCTGAGGAGACTCATCAAATCATGAATGTAGTTGAGGGTTTTGTGAATGACAAGTGGATCATTGATTCAGGATGTAGCTTCCATGTTAGCTCTCACAAAGAATGGTTTCAAGATTTTGAAGCAACATCTGGATCAGTCTTGCTTGGGAATAATCAAGTCTGCACAATAAGAGGGATTGGAAATATAAGTCTTAAGCTCGGAGATGGATCTCTCATAACACTTTCTGAAGTGAGGTTCATTCCAGAAATTAAGAGGAATTTGGTATCCCTTGGTGTTCTTGAAACAAGAGGTTTCGGTTTCATATCAGATAATGGCATATGTTGATATACAAGGGCTCAAAGCTGATAATGACTGCTGATAGAAGGCAGACACTCTACTACTTGAAAGCAGAAGTGGTTACTGGACTCTCTAACTCCAGTGAGAGGACCATGGCTGATCTGAACCTGTGGCATACAAGGATGGGGCATCTGGGAACAAAAGGAATGAAGCAGCTGGTCAAGAAAGGTCTTATTAAGTCTGATGCAGAGGTTGATATGTCCAAATGTGAGCAGTGCATAGATATGTCCAAATGTGAGCAGTGCATAATGGGAAAGAGCAAAAAGCTTCCATTCCCAAAAGGAAAGCACACTTCCATGGCTGTTCTTGACTATACTCACAGCGATATTTGGGGGCCTTCTCAGCCTCCCACAATGAATAGAGGTAGATATTTCATGACTATCATAGATGATCATTCAAGGAAACTATGGGTGAAGATTCTCAAAGAAAAGTCAGAAGCCTTTGAATTCTTTAAAGAATGGCACCTGCTGATTGAAAGGAAGAAGGGGATCACACTCAAGTGCTTAAGAACTGATAATGGATTGGAATATCTCTCATCACAGTTCACTGAGTACTGCAAAGGAAAGGGTATTAAGCGACACAGAACTGCTCCAAGAAACCCTCAGAAGAATGGCATTGCAGATAGAATGAACAAGACTATTATGGAGATGGTAAGGTGTATGCTGCTAAGTTCTGGGGTGGATAAGAGATTTTGGGGTGAAGCGATGTCTACTGCATCAACCTTGATCAACATGAGTCCATCATCAGCAATAGATTTTGGCATTCCTGACTCCATATGGTATGACAGACCACCAGATTTCACCAAGTTAAGGCCTTTTGGTTGCAGATCCTATGCTCACATCAAGCAGGGAAAACTTGACTCCAGAGCCTTGAGATGTATTTTTCTGGGGTATCAAAGTGGCTCTAAGGCATTCAGGCTATGGTGCACAGAACCAAGTAATGGAAAACTCATCATCAGCGGAGATGCCACTTTTGATGAGAAGAATATGCCTTGCCTTATTAAGGCCAAGGCTGGTGCTTCAGTGGAGGTGGAGCCTGCAAGGTCAGTCCAGAATTCACCTGAGATTGAAGAAGGACAGAGTTCTTAGGAGCAAGAGACAAGTTCTGATCACAGTGAGCCAACACAAAGGGAAAAATCAAGAAGGATCAGAAAGTTTCCTGCAAAATTCTCAGATTATGAAATGACATTTTTTGCTTTGTGTCTTGCAGAAGATATAGAGTTTGCAGAGCCTGCCACTTATGATGAAGCTTTGAGAGGAAATGAATGGGAGAATTGGTATGCTGCTATGAAAGAGGAGATAGATTCACTGATGAAGAACTATACCTGGGTGCTAGTTGATAGACCTAGTTCCCAAAGGGCTGTGGGATGCAAGTGGATTTTCAAAAAGAAGGTGGAGGTCTCAGATGGGAACAAGATCAGATATAAGGCAAGGTTGGTTGCCAAAGGGTATTCTCAACAGGAAGGAATTGATTATAATGAGATTTTCTCTCCTGTTGTCAAGCATGCTTCCATAAGGATCCTTGTATCTGTGGTTGTTCAAAGAAACTGGGAGCTTCATTAATTGGATGTCAAAACTACATTTTTACATGGAGATTTGGTTGAGACCATCTACATGGAGCAGCCACAAGGTTTTGTCAGGCCAGGGGAGGAACACAAAGTCTGCCATTTGAAGAAAAGCCTATATGGATTGAAACAAAGCAGCAGGCAGTGGTACATTAAATTTGACTCCATCTCAGTAGCATTGGTTTTGCATATGATAACTGTGTCTACATAAGGTCTGATGGAGAAAGGGCAGTAGCATATTTGGTGCTCTATGTTGATGATATGCTTGTGGCTGCAGCAAGCATGGAAGAGATAAATGCTATCAAAGAGGAATTGAAGAAGGAGTTTGAAATGAAAGATTTGGGAGAGGCCAAGATGATATTGGGAATGGATATCCTTAGAATCAGAGATGAAGGCAGAATATGGCTGATGCAAGAAGATTATCTGGGAAAGATAGTAAAGAGGTTCCAGATGGAGAACTCAAAACAAGTGTCAGTGCCATTGGCGCAGCATTTCAAGCTGTGCCTGGACCAAGTTCCTAAAACTGACTCAGAGAGGTCAAAAATGCAGCAGATTCCTTATTCAAATATTGTGGGAAGTATCATGTATTCCATGATATGCACAAGGCCAGATCTTGCTCATGCAATCAGTGTAACGAGTAGGTATATGAAGGAGTATGGGAGAGAACACTGGTTGGCCTTGAAGTGGATTATGAGGTACATCAAAGGCAGCAAGAATGTTAGGATTCTTTTTCAGAAGCAAGAAGATGAAACAGGGGAACCATTGCTTGGTTTCTGTGACTCTGATTTTGCTTCAAATATGGATAGTAGGAAGTCCCAAACGGGCTATGTGTTTAAGCTCTATGGCTCGGCTATTACTTGGAAGTCGTGCAGTCAGTAGTGGCGCTATCTACTACAGAAGCCGAGTACATTGCAATGACTGAGGCAATCAAGGAAGGTGTCTGGTTGAGAGGGATCTTGTGGGACTTTGGGAAGGAGCAGAAGGTTGTGAGGGTGCTATGTGATAGCAATAGTGCGATTTGTTTGGCAAAGCACCAAGTTTTTCATGGGAGAAGTAAACATATTGATGTTAGACTTCATTTCATAAGGGATCAGATTGATAAAGGGGAGGTTGAAGTGCTCAGAGTCAGCACGAATGAAAATGCAGCAGATGCGTTGACAAAGGCATTGCCATACTCTAAGCTCAAGCATTGCTTGGAGTTGGTGAATGTGTTGCCCCGGTGATCTGGAAGGATAGGTGGAGGATCAAAGAAGGGATGTTTAGGCTCTCATGCTCAAGGTGGAGATTGTGGGGGTCAGTGATCAAGAGAGCCACACATAAACAAGGCTGGGTGCGTGTGATAAGCCGGACGCGGTGAGATACACGTGCAACCGAGTGCATGTGTGAATGCATCCGGAGTTAGTTATAACTGCTCGTGGATTGAAAGGGGTTTCATATACTCAGCTCCAGCTCACTTAATCACACACAAATCACCATCATTTTGTAACAGAAGTAGGAGAGTGAAGAAAGAGTGAGATAGTGAGTTCTTGAGATTCAATCTTGTGAGTAGATTGTAGAGAGCTTGAGTGATTTCTTTCTTGTTCCAAATCTGTACAAAGAGAGTGTGAGATCAATACATCCATAACTGAGTCTTCCCGTGGACGTAGACGTTTTGTCGAACCACGTAAAAATCCGGTGTGTTGTTGTTTTTTCTTGTTGATCTCTTTCTGCGTCGATCGTTCATCTTCGATCCTAACAATAATAATATAAGTGACGTTTTTTTATGATGTTCCACTGATTGAAAATTTTCCTAAAATAAATATATTATTATCTTTATTTTATCTTCACTCAACTCACAAAATCAAACCGTGTAAATTGCATGCCAAATTTAATAAATATTTCACTTAAAATAGGATGAACTGTGTATTTTTTTTTATAATTGCGATGTTATGGTCATGCTAATCACAAGGGACTCCATTTTTTTAGTTCCTTCGAATGTTGTTTTATAATTTGATTGGTGATACGCATGTGTGGCTGTTAAATACATTATGCAATATTTAAGAGATAATCAAAGATAGTAAATTCGTAAAAATACTCTGCTACCGTCTCCTAAAAATTGTACTACTATTTTTTTTTTCAATCTGATATGTTCAACAAAATTACTTCACTTTTAATGTAGAAATTTTTTTCTTTACATATTACACTAACATAAATCCCACTATCCACTAAGGTGGTGTTCGGTTTTCAAGATAAAATAATATCAAGATATAATTTGGGATTGAGTTGTGAGATTATTTTAGTCATAGAAGGTTAGGTATGACTAATTATCCAATGATTATCCATCTAGGATTGAGTTGTGTGGTTAAATCTCATGAACCAAACACACTACAAATTTGATTTCGGATTGTAAACTGAACACCCCCTAATAGTATATCACTCTCAACCTACCATTGATATTAACAAAAATTATAAACTCTTTATGGCTTTAATATTTCAAAACCAGTTGTTTAGTATAGCTAGTTAAAGATAGAAGAGAACAATGCCGCCCTAAAATGAGCCTAACGTTTCAAAATTGCACAAGTAATCAAACCCAAGCATATTAAACAACACAAAAGGATCATCTAAAATCTTGTCACGCACCAACAATATAGTCAATTTCAGGTTTTCTTAAAACTCTCTCTAGGCATACCTAGAAATCTTGATGTTAGGCACTGCTACTAACTGTGTAAAATATAAAGGATAAAAAGCTCCATAATCGTGGAGAATAAAAGAGATGAAGATTAAAAATGTAAATCTATATTTTTACTTCTTGAAAAAGAAACGAGATACAAAAGCTACTTTATACTCTTAGCTCGAGTGTAGATCAGTGCATGTACACTTGCACATACACAATTATTTCTCACAACAAAGGTACTAACTAACTCTCATCTAGAAGCTTCCTTATTCTTATGAACCACGTCACCACATTTTGTATGTACACATCTAATCCAAGCAGCAATCTTCCTTGTTCCATAATAGTTTTCAACATCCCCCCTCAAGATGGACTATACAAACTCTTGAAGTCCATCTTGCTCAAGATCTCATGAAAGGCCGTTGCTCCCAATGGTTTAGTAAATATGTCAGCCAATTGAAGATTGTTCCTGATATGCATAGGCTTGATCACACCCTCCAAGTATTTTTCTCTCACTGTATGGCAATCCACCTCTATATGCTTAGTTCGCTCGTGGAAGACTGGGTTGGAGCATATGTGAACTGCTGCTTGGCTGTCACAGTAGAGTGGCACAGATTTTCTCATTTTTATGCCAAAATCTTCAAGTAATGCAAGCGCCCAAACAACTTCACAACTTGCCTGAGCCATTGCTCTATATTCTGCCTCAGCCGATGATCTGGATATTGTGGGCTGCTTCTTTGCCCTCCATGATATCAAGGATGTCCCAAGGAAAAGGCAAAATCCAGTCATGGATTTTCTTGTATCCGGACAAGTAGCCCAGTCTGCATCAGAGAAAATACTTAGACTTGGTTCTGCTTTTCTTGAGTAACAGAGGCCATGGCCAGGTGTTCCTTTGATGTATTTGAGTACCCTCTCAGCAGCTGCCCAATGTTCATTACAGGGCTTAGACACATACTGACTGAGTTTGTGCACAGCAAATGTGACATCAGGTCTTGTTATGCAAAGATACAGTAATCTTCCTATCAACCTTCTATATTTTGATGGATCTGTCATCAATTTGTCTGCTTCTTGTCCCAACTGTTTTGTAGAATCCATGGGAGTTGAAGAAGGTTTGCATCCAAGGAGCCCTGCATCTCTCAACAGATCCATTGCATATTTTCTCTGTGATACTAGGATTCCCTCATTTCCTCTAGCAATTTCTAATCCAAGAAAATATTTTGGCACACCAAGATCTTTAAACTTGAAATGCTCAGAGAGAAAGGACTTAAACTCATCAATTTTTTTCTTATCACTTGTAGCTATCATGATATCATCTACATAAACCACCATGCCAAAATATCCGGAAGCATCATTCTTGAAAAAATATGAGTGATCCGAGGCTGACTGTTGAAGTCCAAAACCACTCAAAACTTCAGAGAGCTTGAGGTACCATTGTCTTGAGGCCTGCTTTAAACCGTATAGTGACTTCTTCAATCTGCAAACAAGCCTTGAACCTGGTTGGTCAGCCCCCTCAACAGACAGCCCAGGGGGAATAGTCATGTAGATTTCCTCTTCTAAGTCTCCATACAGAAAAGCATTGTTAATATCTAGATGACAAAGCTCCCAATCATGAATAGCAGCAAGGGCTAGCATGAGCTTGACAGTAGTGAGCTTGGCCACTGGAGAGAAAGTATCCAAATAATCTATGCCCTCCTGTTGAGTATAGCCTTTGGCAACAAGCCTCGCCTTATGTCGTTCCACAGACCCATCAGCATGAAACTTCACCTTAAACACCCACTTGCACTCAATAGGATGCTTTCCATCAGGAAGAACTGTGATATACCAAGTGTTCGTCTTAATAAGAGCAGCAAGCTCCTCTTGAATCGCATTCTGCCAAACTGAGTATTTTGCAGCCTGGGAATAACTTGCTGGTTCAAACACAGCTGTCATAAGAACTATGAATCGGAGGTAGCTTGGAGATAGTCTGGAGAGATTGAGATAGGAGGAAATTGGGTATTTGGAGGAGGAAGGGGCTGAATTACAGATATAGTCTGTTAAGTGAGTTGGAGGTATAACAACTCTACCTGATCCGGTGGTGGTAGGCATGGTGTTTTCTGGAGCTGAGTCAGGATGAGAGGATGTGGATGGGATAGTGGTGGTGTCAGGAGGTAAGGGAGGTGAGTCTGAGATGGGAGTGTTGGCATGGTCAATATGTAGTGTGGCTGAAGAAGAGGTTACGGGAAAAGTGGCCGGTGGGAGATGAGAGAAAGGAAAAACAGATTCATGGAAGACAACATTTCTGGTAATGATTTCCTGCATGTTGTCAAGGTCAAGAACTTTATATCCCTTATATCCAGTGGGATAGCCAAGAAAAATACACTTGGAAGCCCTTGGAGAAAATTTATCTCTGCCTCGTTGTAAGGTGGAGGCATAGCATAAGCAACCAAAAACTTTCATATGGGAGTAAGATGGTGGTTTATTGAAAAGAATATGGAAGGGAATGGTTTGATCAGGTAGGACAGAGGAGGGTGTTCTGTTAATCAAGTATGCTGCGGTAAGGATGCAATCACCCCAGTATTGTTCAGGAAGATGAGATTGAAATAGAAGGCTCCGAGCCACATTTAGGAGGTGTTGGTGTTTCCTCTCAACTCTTGCATTTTGTTGGGGTGTCTCTACACATGAGTGCTGCACCACAGTGCCAAAAGCACTATAAAGAGAAGTAATGTTGAACTCAGGTGCATTATCAGTCCTGATCATCTTGATTTTTCTCGAGAATTGAGTTTGGACAGTATTAAAGAATTGCACCATAATGTCTCTCACATCAGACTTGAATTTCATTAAGAATGTCCACACAAATCTGGACTTATCATCAACTATTGTCAGAAAATAGTGAAAACCATGGGAAGTAGCTGGAGAGAAAGGTCCCCATACATCACAGTGGATGAGATCAAAGATGTTTGCAGAAACAGAATCAGAGTGAGGAAAGGATAGATGCTTTTGTTTAGCTAAAGGACAAATTTCACAAAGAGAAGGAGTTTTATTAGACAACTGCAGTACATCAGAGATGCATTTGAGTTTACTGAAAGAGGGATGACCTAGTCTCATATGCCAAACATCAACAGAAACAGCATTAACTACATTATCAGAATGGGAAATTTTCTCAATAGTAGAAGTAGCAGGGATATTACCAGAATCTAAATGCAAAATATAAAGATTTCCAAAGCGGCTACCCTTCCCAATCAAAGTCCCCTGTGAAGCTTCCTGAATAAGGAGAGAATTATGAGTAAAATTAACTGTGCAGGCTAGGGAACTTGTTAGAGAGCTGACAGAGATTAGATTGAAAGTAAAAGAGGGAACACAGAGAACTGAAGTAAGAGTGATGGTAGGAGTCAAGTGAATTGTCCCAATATGAGTTACTATAGCTGTCCCCCCATTGGGTAAGTTCACAGAAGCATCACTAACAGGAGATGAAGTATGGAATAATGACAAGTTACAACAGACGTGATGTGTTGCACCAGTGTCAATAATCCAAGAGGGTGAGCAATTTACAGAGGCAATAAAAGGTGAAAAGGAGATTGTACCAGTGAAGTGTGGTTGCTGAGAGGATGAAGGAGCAGAGGTAGGAGGAGTATGAGTGAGTGCGGCAGAAATAGGCTCAGATGAAGAAGCTTGAGATGCATGAGGAGATGTGTTAAGCTGTGTCTGCAAGAAACTCATCATTTTCTGACACTGTTCAAGCATGGCAATAGCAGAATTAGATGAGATGCCAGTGATAGGAGCTGTAGCAGGAGCATCAGATGCCTTCTCAACTGCATCTGCAAAGTTATCATCAATCATGTTTACTGAACCAGACTGGGAGTAGTCCCTGGATTTGGGAACAAATTTCCCTCTCCCTCTGCCAAAACCAGGAGGGAAACCATGTAGAGCAAAACACTTATCAATAGTGTGATTAGGCTTCCCATAATGAGAGCATTTCCTCTCCCTGCCAAATGAAGAGGAAGCAGCATTCGCTGCAAAAAGCTGTTCACTAGAAACAGGAATGGTTGGAGAAACCACAGAAGAAGGAGGACCACCAATATTTCTCTGTCGCTCCTCCTGCAGTACCATAGAGAAGACCTTGGATAGAGTAGGCATGGGAATCATGGATAATATTGTAGATCTGATGTGGGAGAAGTTTGGACTCAAGCCAATAAGGAACTGCATAGTGCACTCTTTCTCCTGATGAGAGTGCCACCTCCTAGCGCTATCACAACGGCAGGTGTTGCAGGTGCACCAAGCAACCGGCTGAGAGTGACGAAATTCATCCCAAAGAATCCTGAGATTGGTGAAGTAGGAGTTGACATCAGAAGAACCTTGAGTTAAGTTCATGATCTGCTGCCTAAGCTGATAACCATGGGCAGAATCAGATTGAGAAAATCGATCGCGAAGATCGTTCCAGATTTCAAAGGCATCGTCCAAAAACATAACACTCGAACGGATCTGGGGAGAAATAGAATTTCTCAGCCAGGAGACTACCATGCTGTTACAGCGTATCCAGGCGGGAAACAACAAATGATCTTCATCCGGGCGAAGAAGAGTGCCATTGATGAAGGGCATCTTGTTCTTAGCTAGGAGAGCAGTAGTAACAGATCTACTCCAGTTAATGAAGTTAGATCCGGTGAGAATCTCAGGAACCAGCTGAGCTCCAGGATTGTCGCTGGGATGCAAGTAATATGGGCTGGAGACATCCTCAAATTGATTGGGGTAGACGATTTCGCGACGGGGCGGCATTGTGAGGAGAAAAAGGAAAAATCGAATGAAGAAAACAGAGGATTGAGGCCAAAATCAGGCGCGGAAGCATGAAATGTCACTGATACCATGTAAAATATAAAGGATAAAAAGCTCCATAATCGTGGAGAATAAAAGAGATGAAGATTAAAAATGTAAATCTATATTTTTACTTCTTGAAAAAGAAACGAGATACAAAAGCTACTTTATACTCTTAGCTCGAGTGTAGCTCTGTGCATGTACACTTGCACATACACAATTATTTCTCACAGCAAAGGTACTAACTAACTCTCATCTAGAAGCTTCCTTATTCTTATGAACCACGTCACCACATTTTGTATGTACACATCTAATCCAAGCAGCAATCTTCCTTGTTCCATAATAGTTTTCAACAAACTGTCCCTTTAAGCAATGTATATGACCTTTTGCAAAATCGGGAATATCTTCAGTGTAGCGCATCGTTCCTCCTGGTCGAATTGGAGCAAAGAATCATGATATATACAAATAATCATAAGACAAGCAGGAATAGAACCAGGTAAATATTTTTACGTAGTCGGAGTGACTTATATAAATCTACAAAGTCCAGCTTCTGCCGAAATTGTGCATTAATCAATCACATAAGACTCTAGGGTCAAGATGAAGATATTTCTAAAAATAAAAAAATTATCTTTTATACTTTACCCACATGGGAAGTGTTATATTGCTAACTCAATGCTTAATTGTTAACTACAACTCAATAATAGCCATTAGATATTCAAATTAAAGGCCTAGATCACCAACCACCAAATGTCAATACGATCAACAAAAAACGTCAATAAGGCCATAGGATTAATTCCAAAAAATATCAATAGGGGTATTAATGTCAAGTTAGTTATAACTAACTTTTAAAAGAAATCCCAAAACTTTAAATTCATATAACATATATCAAATTAAAGATAATTTTATAAGGATTCCAACGATATACTACATGCATATGTTCCGATGTCAAAATTTGAAAAAAAAAATCTAGAATTTTTGTATTTTTCGTACACAGGTTAATATCAATGCAGCTAAGATAATATGTCAATATAAAGCATATACAATGTCAATCCTAAATTGTGTTGACATTCTCAAAGCATTGTGTTGATATTTTCGAAACACTATATTGACATTTTCATCCAAAACCTTAATTTGAAGTTTTTTTTTTATCTTTTTTGATTTAATTAATAAAAACGAAAATTACACGTGGCAAATTGTAGACCACGCGTTTTCTAAAATCATATGACCTTAAATTAGTTGTAGTTAGCAATTAAATGATAAGTAGCAATTGATCACTTTTGTTACCCACATTATTTTTCATAACTCCCATAATTTTATCTTTTTTTTTTTATCCATATCAATCTTTCTTAATAAATTTCAGTTGGATATTGACTTCAATTATATTGAGAGCCTAAAATAATGTTAATGTCTTAATTTATTACTCCATCCGTCCAATAATAGATGTCACACTTTCCTTTTTAGTTTGTCCCACAAAAGATGCTACATTTCCTTTTAGGGAAAAAGCTCCCTCTCACATTATTATAAATACATTCAATTTTCTCTCTCCACCTAACACACAAAACAACATCACCTAAAGTCCCGTGTCAACCCCGAAGTATTCATCTATTATGGAATGGAGGGAGTACTTACTACCTCTGTCCCACAATAGGATTCATATTTGGTATGTGCACGACTTTTAAAAAATGTAAGGGAATGTTTCTATCTTAAGCGCGGGAAATAAATATAAAGTATTGGAAACCCGAAGTACTTATAATTTCAGATTTGGATGGGGAGTGCAGTATTACTTCTGTAGTGGCTGCTCGTAATATTCCAATTTTAAGCTTATATTAAATTGGGTTTAATTTAATTAGTAAAAAGCTAATTGGAGGAGCCCATATTCAAAGCCTTCCATAGATCCCTGTCTGGGCCCAATATGTGACTTATTATAAATAGGAGAATAAAGGAGACAGAAAATACACTTTATTTTTCTCTAAAATTTTCGGCCCCCCTACTCCTAGTGGTGGTCGAATTTTCTCTCCTCCGAGGGAAAGGATTTCTGTCTTCTCTATTTAAGTCCTAGTGCACTGGTGAGATCAGCCCACCCTGATATCAGTTCACAGTCCGGGAACCAGACAGAAGATCCGTGGTTTTGTACTAAAGATCTTCACGTGGAGAAGGCGCTAGCTATCTTCGATTCTTTGGAGAATCATCAAGGTATAATGGCTGAACCTTAGAAAAACATGTTTTAGGTTTCAATTAATTTAAAGCATGTTATTATTTGAGTTATGAGCATGATACGTGAGATAATTACGCGAATAGAATTTGTCTAAATAATCCGCTAAATAGATCTGAATTATTTGTAATTGATTTATGTGAGCGCTTCCGCTGCCAACCCCTTCAATTGGTATCAGAGCCAGTCTTTGGCTCTGATTATTTGGATTTAAATTTCGCGAAATTCATGTATGCATGCGTTTTTGTTTTCGAAGCATGTTCTTGTTTTTAGTTGTTATATTTTATGCATGATGAACTCAAGAACAATCGAAACAAAGAACTCAAATTTTTGGAACGCAAGAGACGTGCGATTCGTCGGCGCTTGCGCCGAGACGAATCGCGCGACATGCGATCCAATTAGGGTTGTCGAGCGAGTGGGAGCGAGGGAGGTGATCGGCCGGCGACACGCAGACGAGGGTGGCCTCGTGCGCGCCGCCGGCGAGACCGCCGGTCCCGGAATGCCTCGGGAATCGCGGCTGTCGAGTGGGAGAAGGCGAGCGATCGCGCGGCGACGTGAAAACGAGCGAGGGCTCGTCCACGCCGCCGGCGAGACCGCGGCGGGCCTCACCCCAGATCTGACGGCGTTCGACGGAGGGGGCGGCTGACCGAAGGCGCTGCTCGTTTCAGAGCAGCGGCGGTTCCACCGCCAAGAAACCCTAACCCTAAATCGAACCCTAACCCTAGACAAGTCCAGGCCATTTTCGTCGTTCGTCGTACGTGCCAACCTCGTGCGACGAGATAACGATGAAATATTATTTTAATGATTATTTGATTCCTAAATTAAAAGATATCATTAAAATATTATTATTTAATGGAAATAAAATATTTTGGGAAGATTTCCCTAGATTTTAGGAATATTTAGATTATTGACCATATCTAGGGATATCTTTTAATCCTAGATGATGTGGACAAGAATAATTTAATAGTTTCCTAATTATATTATATATATCTAGAATCCTAATAAGGATAGATATGTAGGATTTCATTAAATAATAAAATATATTATTCTCTTCCCAATCTTAATAAGGAATTAATTTAAGTTTATTTATTCATGTCCGTCAAAGATATAAATAATTAATTATTTTAGATAAATCTTATAGAAGACATGAATATGGATTAAACTTTAGTAATTAATATATTATCCTTTAATAAGATGTTTAAAAGATTATAAAAGATTTAATTATCCAGTCAATTAAATACCAACAGAATTTAATTAAGCCTTTAATCTGCACTAAGGCTAAGGATAATTAATGAAAAACCATAACTTAAATATCTAAGCGATAATTACGAACTAAGTTTGTATATGGTCTCCATCGATTGGTCCACAACTTATGAAGCTAATTTCTGAATCTTATCGCCACCCATGCTGTGGGGACAATAATCCTAAGAAATAGCGAGTTCATATAGGTGGACTTCTCAATTGTAAATAGTATGGACTAGAAAGTAGTTTCCAATATTATCGCCACCCATGCTGTGGGGACAATAATCCTAAGAAATTACAAGTTTCAGAAGTCTAAACAGAATTTACGAGATAGCTTGGTCTTGTTATCAACGCATGAGCATTGTTATGGGAGTGTGTTGTAGAAACGAGATTCTGTAATGCTAAATCTGATGGTCGTGCTTAGGCAACATTTGGCGGCCATGCCGTGCTGCGGTCTCTGGACTATTCGTCGGTGTTGTGACCAGTAAAAATGTTAAAATTTTAATGCGTATTGACCTCTGCTTGAGGGTACAAAATTTTAATTTTACAGTTGTGAGAATTTGAAAAGTTTTATGGTTAATCTACTCAATTTCATCACATAAGTTTATGACAAATAGTAAATATTCTGTTTTGCAGTGCAACCTAAATCGTCAACATGTCACTCAATCCTCTTTCTGCAATTCTTAAAGAAAACAAACTCGAGGGCCAAAATTACATAGAATGGAAACAAAATTTGGACATCGTTCTCACGGCTGATGAGTACAAGTTTGTGCTCACTACTCCACGGCCCCCAGTGCCGGCGGCTAACGCCGCGCAGGCAGCGCGAGATGCCCATAGACGGTGGCACAAGGCGAATGAGATGGCTAAGTGTTATATGTTGGCCTCCATGTCAACAGTGCTTAGACATCAGCATGCCGCCATGGCAACTGCCACCGAGATTATGGAAAATCTCACAAATCTCTTTGGTACTCAGAATCGAACGGCTAAGTCTCAAGCTTTTCGGAGTATCATGTGCAAGTCTATGAAGGAAGGCTCGTCTGTGAGGGACCATGTCCTCGAGATGATGAGCCACCTCAATCAAATTGAGGTTTTGGGAGGCGTCATTGATGCCGAGTCCCAAGTTACTATTATCCTTCAGAGTCTGCCTCCTAGCTTCCAGCAGTTCAAGCTCAACTTTGAGATGAACAAAAGGAATTACACCTTGGCTGAGTTGTTGACTGAACTTCAGTCGGCAGAGGATCTCATGAACCAAGCTAAGGCTGCGATGGTTAGTTCGTCACATCGTTCCTCTGGCCCTAGGCCTGGCGCAGGAAAGAAGAAAGTGACGAACCAGGTCGCACCTAAGGAAGCTAAGGGAAAGAAAAAGAGGAGGTCGGGAAAGAAGCAAACCGGAAAGTGTTTCAAGTGTGGAGAGAAGGGGCATTGGAAGCCAGACTGCCCTAAAAAGGGCAAGGCTACAGGTATGCACCAAGCTTTTGTTGTCGAATCTTGTTTAGCTTCGACTTCATCTCATACTTGGGTTATAGACACTGGAGCTACTGATCATATTTGTTTTGATCCTGACTTAATGCAGGTGACAAGACGGCTATATGATGGAGAGATCGAAGTCCAGCTGGGCGACGCTACTAAAGTGGCGGCCGTTGCAGTGGGAGACGTTTATTTGCGTTTTAGTAGTGATAGATTTTTGGTTATGAAGAATGTTTTGTTGATACCTTCTTTTAGAAGAAATTTAATTTCAGTTTCTAAATTGGTTTTTGATGGATATTCGATTTCTTTTAATGACAGTTGTGTTATTAAGAAAGATGGTTCTTATATCTGTCGTGGTATCATGGAAAACAATCTGTACACAATCATATCTACACAATTTAATAATCGCAAATTAGAACTCAATAATGCATCGAAAATTTCAAAGAAGAGAAAAGAACCTTCAAGTTCAATGAACGAAACGTACTTATGGCACCTTAGACTTGGTCATGCCAACCAAAAGAGGATTCAAACTCTCGTGGATCAAGACCTTCTTAAAGGGCTAGATACTGAATCATTTTCCACGTGTGAATCCTGTTTGGAAGGCAAGATGACTAAGAGACCTTTTAGGGTGAAAGGTAATAGGGCCAAGGAAGCACTAGAACTCGTTCATACTGATGTGTGTGGACCAATGTCAACCGAGGCAAGAGGCGGCTTTCGCTATTTCATCACTTTTATTGATGATTACTCGAAAGTCGGATATGTTTATTTGATGCGCTTTAAGTCTGAAGCTTTTGACAAGTTCAAGGAGTTTAAGGCTTATGCGGAGACGCATCATGGAAAACGTATCAAGAGCCTGCGATCTGATCGCGGAGGCGAATACCTCAGTGCCGAGTTTTTGGACTACTTATTAGTAGAGGGAATTGAATCCCAAACGACTGCGCCGGGCACACCCCAGCAGAATGGCGTAGCTGAAAGAAGGAATAGGACCTTGTTAAACATGGTCCGATCGATGATGAGTTATGCACGACTGCCTATTTCGTTTTGGGGACATGCCTTGCTTTCCGCGAGTCATATTTTAGACAATTTACCGTCAAAATCTGTTCCTGCTACTCCATATGAGTTGTGGACTGGGCGCAAGCCCAATCTAGAACATCTCAAGATATGGGGGTGTCCAGCTCATGTTTTGGAAAAGGATCCAACTAAGCTGGGCTCAAGGACAGAGGTATGTTTGTTTATAGGGTACCCCAAAGGTTCGAAAGCTTATGAATTCTATAGTCTCCGAGACAAGAAAGTCATTGTGAGTACTCACGCGACATTCTTAGAGGAAGACTTTGTTATGAATCATAAACCCAGCAGTGAGGTAGCTCTAGAAGAGCTCACTTCAGTCACAAGTTCCATTAACCAAGAACAAGTACCAATCGTACAACCTATTCCCGAACCTTCAACTTCTACACCTAATGTTGTAGTGCCGCGCCGCAGTGGGAGGGTCTCTCATGAGCCCGAAAGGTACATTGGTTTGGGGGAATCCATGGATCACTCCTCGGACAGCAATGTACTAGATCCCTGGAATTTTGCAGAGGCGCAGGCGGATGTCGATCATTGCGAATGGGTAAAAGCAATGGATTCGGAACTACAATCTATGATAGACAAAGACGTCTACGATTTGTCCGTCCTACCCGAAGGCTGTACTGCCATTGGGAGCAAGTGGATATACAAACGTAAACGTGGACCCGATGGACGAGTTAAAGTCTTTAAGGCAAGACTAGTGGCTAAGGGGTATACCCAAAAGGAAGGTGTCGATTACGACGAGACCTTCTCCCCAGTGGCCATGCTCAAATCGATCCGGATTCTATTGTCTATAGCAGCTTATATGGATTGGGATGTATGGCAGATGGACGTTAAGACTGCGTTCTTGAACGGTAGTCTTGAGGAGACCATCTACATGGAACAACCCGAGGGTTATGCCGTGAAGGGCAAAGAGCACATGGTTTGGAAGCTTAAGAAGGCCATTTATGGCCTCAAGCAAGCATCTAGATCATGGAATCAGTGCTTCGATCAAACTGTTCATAAGTTTGGATTCGAAAAATGCCCTAACGAGAGCTGCGTGTACAAGAAGGTAGAAAAAGGGAATGTGGTGTTCTTAGTTTTATATGTAGATGACATTCTTCTAATTGGAAACAATAAAAAGATGTTGTCATCAGTTCGAACTTGGTTGTCAAACCAGTTCGAGATGAAGGATATGGGAGATGCGGGACACATCCTAGGTATCAAGGTCCTTAGGGATCGTGAGAAAAGGATGTTGTGCTTATCCCAAGAACCCTACATCGATACTGTACTTAGTCGTTTTAGCATGCAAGATGCCAAGAAAGGTTTCTTACCTTTTAGACATGGCATCCATTTATCTCAAGAGATGTGTCCTAAGACAGCATCTGAGATAGCAGAGATGAGAAGGACAATATGTGACTTATTATAAATAGGAGAATAAAGGAGACATAAAAAATACTTTATTTTTCTCTAAAATTTTCGGCCCCCCTACTCCTAGTGGTGGTCGAATTTTCTCTCCTCCGAGGGAAAGGATTTTTGTCTTCTCTATTTAAGTCCTAGTGCACTGGTGAGATCAGCCCACCCTGATATCAGTTCACAGTCCGAGAACCAGATCAGAAGATCCGTGGTTTTGTACTAAAGATCTTCACGTGGAGAAGACGCTAGCTATCTTCGATTCTTTGGAGAATCATCAAGGTATAATGGCTGAACCTTAGAAAAGCATGTTTTAGGTTTCAATTAATTTAAAGCATGTTATTATTTGAGTTATGAGCATGATACGTGAGATAATTACGCGAATAGAATTTGTCTAAAAATAATCCGCTAAATAGATCTGAATTATTTGTAATTGATTTATGTGAGCGCTTCCGCTGCCAACCCCTTCACCTTCATATTCATTTCATTGACTGCCCAATATGTCTTGTGTTCTATCTCCACAGGCAGGTGGCACATTTTCCCAAATACCAATCTATAGGGTGACATACCAATAGGTGTCTTGTAGGCAGTCCTATAGGCCCGTAGGGCATCATCAAGACACTTACTCCAATCCTTCCTCTAGGTATTCACTATCTTCTCTAGAATGCTCTTGATTTCTCTGTTTGAAATTTCAGCATGACCATTTGATTGGGGGTAATATGGAGTAGATAACCGATGGTGGACTCCATATTTTCTCAACAGTGCTTCAATCATTCTATTATAGAAGTGAGTCCCCTGGTCTGAGATGATCGCTCGGGGCATCCCATATCGGTTGAATATATTGGCCTTTAGAAACTTTGAGACTTCCTTCGACTCGCATGAACTTGTAGCCTTGGCCTCTATCCATTTGGACACATAGTCCACAACAACCAATATATACGTATTCCCGTAGGAAGATGGGAACGAGCCCATGAAGTCCATGCCCCAAACATCAAAAATCTCACAGACTATTATCGGAGTCCGTGGCATCTCATCTCTTATAGAAATCCCTCCGGTTAGTTGGCACCTATTGCAATTCTGACAGAACTCATAAGCATCCCTATTCAGCGAGGGCCAGTAGAAACCTCTATCCAGAACTTTTCGCGTAGTTTTCCTTGGGCCGAAGTGGCCACCACATGCCAGCGCATAGCAATGGTTGAGTACATCTCTATGTTCTCATTCGGGAATACATTTTCTTATCACCCGGTCCGAACCATCTTCCAGAGGTATGGGTCATCACAAAAGTAGTACTTGATTTCACTTTTGATTTTCATCCTCTGGGCCCGAGTGATTTCCTGTGCAGCAGGGTAGTTCTCCTGTAACTAGATAATTTGCCAGGTCCGCGAACCAGGGCTCCTCATTCCTCTTGCCTTTACGTTTCTCTGACTCCTCAGGGCCGATTAATGCTAACACTGCTACCCATCTGATGGGGCTAGGAGATCCCCCTAAGTAGTACAGATGTTCCTCGGGAAATGCATCAGGTACGACTTCCTCATCTTCTCCTTGTACAATCCTGCTTAAGTGGTCGGCCACCTTGTTCTCGGTCCCTCTCTTATCTCTGACTTTCCAGTCGAACTCTTGTAGTAGCAGCACCCATCTGATTAGCCTTGGCTTAGACTCCTTCTTGGCTAGGAGATTTTTAATGGCTGCGTGGTCAGTAAATACTATTGCCCTCGACCCTAGTAGATATGGTTGGAATTTTTCAAATGAGTATACCACAGCCAGCATCTCCTTCTCGGTGGTGTCATAGTCTTTTGGGCCTAGTTGAGAGTCTTCGAGGCATATAAATGACATAATTTTTCCCTTCAATCCTCTGACCCAGGACTGCCCCTATTGCGAAGTCACTCGCGTCGCACATTACCTCGAAGGGGTAATTCCAATTGGGCGAGCGGATTATTGGAGCCGTGACCAATCGATCCTTAAGTAGCTGGAAGGCTTCCTTACACTTATCATCAAACTCAAATTCCACGTCGTTCTGGAGAAGTCTTGTCAGGGGCTAGGCGATTTTTGCAAAATCCTTAATAAACCTTCGGTAGAATCCAGTATGACCCAAGAATCGTCGAATTTCCTTCTGATTCGTGGGATGTGGCAGTTTAAAGATCACATCCACCTTCGCTTGATCTACTTCAATGCCCCTTTCCGACACAACATGTCCCAGTATTATTCCCTCCTTGACCATAAAGTGGCATTTCTCATAGTTCAGCACCAAGTTCTTCTTTCTGCATCTCTCCAAAACAATGTCCAAGTGCCTCAGGCAGGTCTCGAAGGAATCTCCATATACAGTGAAATCATCCATAAAGATCTCTATGCATTCCTCCAATAGGTCCGAGAAAATGCTCATCATGCATCGCTGAAATTTCCCGGGTGCATTGCAAAGACCAAACGACATCCTTTTGTAAGCATATGTTCCAAAGGGGCAGGTAAATGTGGTCTTCTCTTGATCCCCCGGGTTGACATAGATTTGGAAATATTCGCTATAGCCGTCTAGAAAATAGAAGTATTGCTTTCCCGCTAACCTTTCCAGCATTTGGTCGATGAAGGGTAGCGGGAAATGATCCTTGTGTGTGGTTGCATTAAGTTTCCTATAATCTATGCACATTCTCCACCTAGTGACTAACCTTGTGGGAACAAGCTCGTTGCGGTCATTCATGACTACTTGTATCCCTGATTTCTTTGGCACCATGTGAACAGGACTCACCCATTCGCTATCGGGAATGGAGTATATGATTCCCAGGGCCAGCAGCTTCAATACTTCCTTTAAGACTTCCTCTCTCATGTTGGGATTGAGTTTCCTCTGGAGATCTCGGTGTGCCTTGGCTCCTTCTTCCAAGCGTATGTGGTGCATACATAAATCGAGGCTGATCCCCATCAGGTCAGAAAGAGTCCACCCTATTGCTTTCTGGTTCCTCCCCAACACTTCCAATAACTTGATCTCCTGCTCCTGGGTCAGATGGCTGTTGATTATAACCGGCAGAGATTCGCCTTCGCCTAGGTAGTCGTACTTCAGACCAGGAGGAAGGGTTTTCAATTCCTTTTTCGGTGGGGGTACTTCAAGAGGCAATGGGTTCTTCTCCATACTCTTCTTGTCTAGTTCATCCAATTCTGGCAACTTCTTTATGCTAGCGAGTTGGGCTGATCCCTTGGACCCTGGGGATCTGGATTTCCCACAAAACTCCATTATTGCTTCTGTGATTTCTTCATCAGTCAATCCTTGCGTGATTACTGCCTCACACCATCCTAAAACTTCTTTCTCCATTGATTCAGTCATTTTTGAGGCATCCATCATTTTCTACAATAGTTCGGTCTCAAGAAACTTCTGGACCAGGGGGTTAATGACATCAACAAAATGGAGGTTTTCCACCTCAAGTGGTTCCTCATAGCGTCATCAATGCTAAAAGTGAATTTCTCCCCATTATAATCTAAACAGATGGTGCCATAAAAAACATCAATTATAGTCTTAGCGGTCCTCAAAAATGGTCTTCCTAAAAGAACGCCACTAGACTCAGCAGTTTCACTTTCACTCATTTTTATCACATGAAAATCAGCAGGGTACAAGAAATCATGCACTTTAACTATCACATTTTCCACCACTCCCTCAGAGAAAATGCATGATCTATCAGCTAATTGAATTACCACCTTTGTATCTGTCATTCGTGCTCCTACCAATTTTTTATATATGGAAAACGGTAACACATTAATAGATGCCCCTAGATCCCACATAGCATGCTCAACCTTAACATCTCCTATAGTGATAGGTAAGGTAAACATACTTGGGTCGGTCTATTTTGACGGCATCCTCTTCTTCTGAATCACTGCAGATACATTCTCCCCGATCACGATTTTTCCATCGGATTTTGCCTTGCCCGCAATAAACCCCTTAATAAATTTGCTGAACGGGGGCAGCTTCAAAGTTTCCAGGAACGGGAAATTGATTTTCAATTTGCCAAAGATCTCCATTAAGTCCACAGGGTTATCTTTTTTCTTCTTGGCATCCCCTCGGTAGGAAAAAGGTTTCACCCGATTCACTACGGTGGTAGAATCTTCTTTAGAGGATCCTTCAGTCTCTTTTTTCACCTCTTCAATCTCTTCCTCAGGTTCTAGGTCTAGGAAAAATGGGTCAGCCATTCGGGGTAGTGGTTTTTCCAAATCACCAGCTTGTATGTCATCCTCTGCCCTGGCTTCCTCTGTTTCGGTATCTTCTTACTGCTGGACCGGGTGGATAACCTCTTCGCTTATCAGAACAGGTGTCTCATCATTTACTCTCAGCTTGGGTCCTTCATATGGTTTTCCGGATCTCAGGGTAATCTGGCTGACATTCGCCCTGTTTGGTGGTTTACTGAGGCTGGAATCCTCTCTTCATTTCCTCGCATATCGCTCAGGGAAGTTGCGATCTGAGACAATTGCTTCGACATCAGATTCATTGCAGCCTTGTGTTCCTGCTGAGCATCCTGAAGCTTGTGGACAACGTCATTGTTGGCCTGTAAGTTGTTCTGTATGTGTTGTTGAGAACTGACTAGGTCGTGCACCATATCATCTAGATTTCTCTGGGGTCTGGAGTTTGGTTGAGGCTGGCCCTTAATTGTTAGGTCCACTCCCCTGATTTGGCTGGAAATTTCCTTGCCCTTGGTAGTTGTTATTCCTCTGGTGTGGGGGTACATGTGAGTTTCCTTGGTTATTTTGGTTCCTATTGTTCCAGTTGGACTGATTTCCCTGACCTCCTTGATTCCAATTGAATTGTCCTTCTTGATTTCTTCCAGACCAGTTGGATTGGTTCCCTTGGTTTCCTTGATTCTAGTTGCCCTGTCCTTCTTGATTCCTCCCGGGCCAGTTGGATTGGTTTCCTTCTGAGTTAGGATTCTGTAGCTGAAGGTTTTGATTCCCATCAGACCATCTGAAGCATGGATTGTCCCTCCATGGAGCATCTTTAAATTTCCACTGGTTCCAATAGCTGCTCTGATGATTCTGATTCCAATTTCCCACAGCATTCACTTGGGCTGGACAATCCATCCTTCCTTGAGAACCATAACAATTGTATCCATCCTCCGGACCTGATCACTGCTTATCCTTTTCCATCGGGTCAGGCGAGTTGCTTTTTCCCAAGGTGGCCAGAATTGTTTTCTCTAGCTGCTCCATTTTAGCATCCATCCTTGCGTCCACTCGAGCATCCATCCTATTCTCACTTTGCAAAGTTACTGCATCCACACTTCCTCTTCTCAAGATGGTACGAGGAGAATCGTATGCCTTCTTTGCATCAATTAATTTTCCTAGAATCTCTCGGGCTTCGCTCACCTTCCTCTTGGTGAAATTCCCTCCACTCGCGGTATTCATCAGGTCCTTAGACTCAGGTTTCTCTCCTTCATAGAACAGATAGAAGATTTCAGTGTCCACCATCCTGTGATTAGGGCAGGCATCGAGTAATAATCCTTTGAAACGCGACCAATACTGACTCATGGACTCATCATAATCTTGCTTACATTCTAGAATTTCCTTCTTGAGGGCATTGGTTTTGTTCGAAGGAAAGAAGTAGTCTAAGAAGACCATCTTGAAATTTCCCCAGGTGCGGATGGAATCCGGTGGCAGCCTCAATAACCATGTAGTGGCCTCTCCTTGATCGCGCGTAGGCGGTAGTCCTCCTCCGTTGTGTCATTGGGTCTCTTTTGAATACTGCACAGCTTGCTGAACTCGTTGAGGAACTCATATGGACACTCGTTCCTCTGCCCTGAAAAATTCGGTAGAACGCCCAACACGTTCGTCTTTATGTCTCTCGCCCTCTAGCGCTGGGTAGTGACAATAGCTTGGGTAGGCTCGCCATCTAGATGGGCAATGAGCGAGCCTATCTCCGGGTCATCGTCGATCGCGTTGGCCATATCTCCAACACTTTCATCCTCTGTCTCTGAGGTTGTCTCTGGTTCCTTCTTAACTGTCGAGGTCGTTTCCTCGTCACTCTCTCAATCTAACAAGTCCAAAGGATTCGACTAGATCTCAAGGTCTAGAAGATCATGAAACTATCAGACAGGGGTCGTTGGATGCACTCTACTTCTTCAAAAACCTCAACCCACTATACTACGACTACATCTTTTCTTAGCCTACTTTTATCCAAAAATTTCGACCCTCTCAAAGTTTCAAATTTTTCCCTTTGGAGCCAATTTTGAGCCTTGAAGCCTATTCTTTGGATGCCAAAATAATGAGGACAATTCCTTGGGTTAGTTAGTTTTTGCTATCTTATTTTGTAAAAGAATTGGAGAGATAAGGAAGAAAGTATAAAAAGTAGTGTGCTTAATATAAAGAAGAGTACAAGTTGTGAATAGAAAAATTCGAAATATGTGTGCTTGATCTTAGAAAGGATGCCTATGAAAAAGAAAAAGAAAAAGTGTGAACTGTGAAAGGTTGTGAAAAGAAAAGAAAAATAAAGGATTGGAAAGTGAGTAGAAAAAATAGTAAAGTGTTAAAAGTGTCTTGGGTTTAGAAAAGTGAAGTTATTTTTACTCTACTTGGGATATTTTTTATTTTAGTCACTTTTTAGCCAAATATTCCTCACCTACCAAAGAGCCTACATTACACCAAAGATAAAGACCTTTCGGACTTTTGATGCTTAATCACATCTAGTAGAGGAGGGATTAGACTTTGAGCAAGCCTATGGTAAACTTTGCATGATGCATGATTTGAGTGCTTATACACATTACCTCTATACACTTTGAGAGTGAGAGAACACTTCCCATCTTTGGAAGTTTGCCACATGTGAGTGCATGAATTCAAGGTGTTCCACGAGTTAGTAATGAAAGTGCACTTATAAGCTTGCTTGATTTGATTGCGTTAATACATGCTTAATCTATTCTTTCATCTTATCTTTTGAGGCAATTATGACGTCTAGTCCTTGTGCATTTCGTGCGTCTATTCTTATGTCTTTATTGTTTTGTTCGAGGACAAACAAAAATGTAAGTTTGTGGGAGTTGATACGCTCGGATTTTGCACTATTTTAAGGCCGTTATTTGGTGCATTTTTTATGTCAAAATCAATCTACACGTCCATTATTTGCATATTTTATCTATTTTGGTATTTTGACGTGTTTTGTGAGAAATGTGCATAATTGAGCCGAAAAAGGGAGCCAAAACGCAAAGTCTGGAAATTTGGAGTCAGACGGCGACCGACGACCGCCCGGCGCTGGGCGGTCGAGCAGTGCAGCGGTCCGCCTCGAAGAGAAGTCTCTTTGGCGACCGCCGGAGGTCATGCGGCGGTCCGCCGCTGAAGGAACAGAGACTCTGGACTCCAACGCGGCGACCGCCGTCCAAGGTGCGGCGGCCCGCCGGAGAAAGGCGGCGAATCCGAATTGCCCTAGATATGCACCAAGATTTACCATATTTTGAAGATCTTTTCCTTCTACAATGAGGATTGGCTTTCCCCTATAAATAAGACCTCAAGTTTCATCAAATTAGAGAGCTTCTACTTGCAAAATAATTCACAGAGATTGAAAGCTAGAGTATTCAATTGCGCAAGGAGTTGGAGAAGGATTTCAAGAACATCAAGAACAACAAGGATTCAACCTACGGGTTTTATTTGCTTTAGTTTTATGTTCAAATTGTCTTCCCTTCAATCTATGTGTTTAGCTTATTCCATCACGTGTAACTAAACTCATAGGATTCTAGGGATGTGTTAGTAACGACTTTGGTTATACAATTCCAATTTTCTATTTAATATCCATTTTATTTTTACTTTGTTTCTTCCCTAAGTAGTTTTGATGCTGCATGATTGAGTGACACAATCTTGTATGATTTTATATAACTTGCTTCATAACTGTGAGCGAATTCTATCGAGTTAGATTCACTTAGTAGACCCTACAGTTAGCTTCCCTTAAAACGGCACTGTTAATTGAGAGTGATGACTTTTCAAGGGTCTTAGGAGCTTTTTGGAGTTACGTGTTAGGATTGACAACCCTAATCTTGTAATCAACGTTTGTATCGCATGAGCATAAGCTAGGCGACTTGTCCTATCAAAGTAATAATTGTGCTAGGGTATTGTAGTTTGTAATTTGTATAACCATAACTGTGAACGCACATCCCTGGGATTCCCTTATCTCTATCGATTGTCTCCGTGTTTTATTCGCATCTAGTTGTTATTTGTTTTCAATTGTTTTCTATTTCCAAAAGTTTTCCAAAAATTCTCGTTTCTCCAGATAGTAATTGAGTTCTAGTAGAGGATAGACACTTTGTGTTTGCCTTCCCCGTGTTCGATATCCGGTACTGACCTTTAGCTATACTATATATACTCTGTATACTTGCAGGTTTATTTAGTGCTAAAAAACAGTGCATCAATGGGTTGGCCGGTTGTCGTGCTCGTGGAAAGTGGCCCCCTTACACGGCACCCTAAAGATCAGATATGATAGATTCTTAAATAACCTAAGGAGAAATGGTTGTGTTTTTTGAAATGATGTGGAAAAGGACTTTGAGAAGAGTTGAAAGTTTGTGCTTGAAATATATTTAGTGTCACGGGTCTTTTCAAAGTTAAAATCCCGAGGTCACTCAATGGTGGCATGACATAACTGTTTTTGTTAAAATATTTTGGCATTTGTTCACTGAGTACATCAAGTACTCAGCCCTGCATGTGTTTTCCTTATGTGCGGGTTGAGCGGTGACGAGCGCGGTGGGTGTTGAGCATAAAAGTGAAGAATGTATATCAAATGTTTAGATAATGTTGTGCCTTCATACATAGCATTATTCTATTCTCGAATGCTTCCGCTAAATAGTACTCCCTCCGTCCTATAATAGATGGCATACTTGGTAAATGACACGAGATTTTAGGAGATGTTGTTTTGTGTGTTAGGTGGAAAGAGAAAATATTATATTTATATTAATGTGAGGAGGAACTTTTTCAAAAAAGTAAATGTGACATCTTTTGTGGGACAAACTAAAAAGAAAAGTGTGACATCTATTATGGGACGAAGGGAGTATTTCTTTTGAGTTCATGTGTTGAATAGATATTATTCTTTTTTGAGCTATTCATTTTATTTTGAGCTATGGTCGAGTTGTGTTATTTTACTGGTGAGACATAGTGGTATAAGTTATAAATAAAATAGGATAAATATTCTTTTTTAATTGCAACATATTTCTTTTTTCCTTTAATATTTTTTCGTATTAAATATACATGTTGTCAAATTGTGATTGTTGCGTTTTTATTTGAAATTTAAAAAGTATGTATAATTATCTCTTTATTTTTTTATTTTTAATTTCTTGAAACATGTTTTTAAATACTCCAATAAACAAATTTTCTAAAATAGAAACATAATTATCTTCAGTTTATTCCGTCTTTCTTTATTTCTTCTTCACTCAACCCATAAAATAAAAATATGTAAAATCTCAAACCGAATAGGAATTAATGTTTCACTTAGGTAGGACCAGATAAGTACATTTCTATTTTTTTAAAGTGTACCTATGATATTATTTCTTATTTCTATTGAAAAAAATAGTCTCATTTGCGGACGGCACGGGTTTTAATTAGAAAATTGGTAAAATAAGAGAGATATGAAGAAAAAGTAAGTAAAGTAAGAGAGATATGGAGAAAAAGTAGGTAAAATATGAGAGAAAGAAGAAAAAGTTGGTAAAGTGCGAGAGAGATTTTCTATTTTTAGAAATGAAACTATTTTTCGTGGATTTCCCAAAATGATAAAATAAGATTATTTTTCGTGAAGGAGTATCAAATTTGTATTTAGTAATAGAAAACTCTATGACCCAACAGAGACGTTGAACACTATAAGGCTTGACAGAGACGTAGCGTTGCGTAATTTTTCTTTCTTCTTTTTTATTTTTTAATCTACAAATACAACCATGACCCGCATTCTTTTCATCAACAATCTTATCCATTTTACACCAACGTTTGCCAATATTAATTTTTATTTTTAATGATTTTTTTATTGATTTTTTATTTTTAATATTTGTTGTTTTAATATTATTCGTAATGAATAAAATGAAATTTTTGTTATATACATGTTCATTTTTTTTATTTATTTTACAACTAAAATGGTGAATTAATGTTTGTGATTTGTGAGTGGGGTCGGGCAGAGGTGTAGTGTTTGAGAGTTGTGGATTTGCATAGGAGAAACAAAAATTCCCATGCGAAAAATTAACATGAAGATCACAGTAAAGTAGTCAGTGGCCCCACTAATGTGGCTTCCTGCGTTCCCATAGTACTTTCACAACTATAAATTAAAGAATCGGAAGCAAAATCATAGGAGTAATTCAGTTATAGGAAGCATGAAGATCACAGTGAAAGAATCAATAACGGGTAGTAAATAAATTGATTTTTCCATAAATGAAAATGCTTATATTTTTTTAAAACGGTTGGAAATGATATACTCCCTCCGTCTCATTAAATATGCAACGTTTGTTTTTCGGCACATGATTTTATATAGTGTTGTTTTGTGAGTTAATGAAAAGAGAGTAAAGTAAGAGAGAAGAAAAAGTAGAGAGAGTATTGTTTCTATTTTTAAAAACGTTTCATTTTTAACGAGACAGACTAAAAAGGAAAACGTTTCATTTCTAATGGGACATAGGGAGTATATGTTTATGAGACGAAGTGATTATTTTTTACCGAGAGAGTCCATTGAATGTTAATTCTATTATTTAACGAGAAAGTCCATTGAATGCTAAGTATAATTTTCACATTTCAGTTGAGTAAGAGCATATATATATGTGAAATGTACAAATATTTATTTTTCCCAAATGTGATTGTGACCAAATACTATATATTATTACTAGCAACGCCCATCAAATATTTATATACATACTCATATTAGTTGAGAAGTGAAAATAAATAAAAATACCTCACTAATGATAAATAGTCTGAAAGAATGAAGCTGATCAGTTAAGTACTCCATCCGTCCCAATTAAATTGGTACTACAAAATATTTTTTGGATACAGAGATTAAGAAATTGTGTTGAATAGATTAAATGAAAGTGAAATAAAAGAGAAAACAGAAAAGAGTAGGAGAGATGAAGAGAGAGTAAAATAGATTACGAAATAAAGTAAGATTGATTGGATATTCTATTTTTATTTTATGAAAAAGAGAAATGACTCAAGTTAGTTGGGATAGAGGGAGTACTCCACATTTTAAACCTTTTTCATTCTTCATATAACAATATACTTGTGGCGTCAAATTAGTTTATTTATTTCCCAACTTTGCAAATATTTGTAATTCAGTTATAGAAATCTTTGAATATTTACTTTCGATAAAAAAGAATACTCCCTTCGTCCCCTTGGTTAGCTACCACGCTTGGGTTGAGATTTTACCTAGACAGGAAATAAGGAAGTACTCTACTGACTAGTAGGCGGAAAAAATAACGGACATGTGGGAGTGTTCGTGAAAGTAGGGGACAAGGTGTATCAGAGACATACGGAAAGTAGACAGTTACTAAAAGAGGAAAGTTAGAAAACAAAGTGTATCTGATGGCTGGGGGCTTTCTGACAAATCTGGATAGTACATCTGAAAAGTAGGGAACAAAAGTAAAAGTAACTTAAAAGTAAAAGTGGTTCAAACTAAAGTTGATTTTGACGTTTTCTTCTTCACCAAGTATTAACAGAATTCAGATAAACACAAACACCATAACTAAACTTCAGATTCATGAATTCAAACTTAAGATCCATCGATTAAAATGCTTAAACTTGAATTAAACGGTAAACTGCAACTTTACTTCTACTGGCTGACATGCAAGGTGATAATCACGGCGCAGAAAAGAAACTCATGCACGAAAATTTGACTAACTTAGCTACAACTTCAAATCAACAACTCCCGAATAGAAAACACTTAGAAATTGAAAGCAATAACTAAATCTAACTTCCCTAGGCAGAATGAAGCAAACTCAAACCAAAGTGACATGCGAAATAGAAACTTCATAATGTAAAAGCTGGAAATTAACAAGGTACTTCAAAAGAGCAACAGCGATGAGTGTTTGCAGAATAACTAACGATGAAAACAAGTAAACTTTAACTAAGAAAGCGATTAAGATTGTTTTTGCCACTCCGGGCGATGATACTACTATACTACTGCGATAACTGGCTGGAAAGGCGAACTGATGACTTCTCCGGCAGACTCTTGGACGTTAAGTGACCATGGCTGTGGTGAGGAACGAGAGGTAAGATAATGCTGAAGGATGGATCTTCTAGAGAGAATTCTACTAAGTGTGATTGTCAAACTCCGAACCGAACTCCTTCTCTCTCTCCAAATGGCTTCTTTTATAGGGAGGCTTGCCCTTGCT
>NC_062970.1:12562875-12601199 GCF_023119035.1 Salvia hispanica
AAATATCAAGTGGAAAGCAAAGCATTCTTATTTGCAAAGAGAATCTTTGGGAAGAAACAACCACCTTATAAATTGACTTAGTATTATTTATTTTAATTTCAATTCCAATTATCATACTATTATTCAAGTCTTATAAAATTTTAAGTGACAATTTTAGCTCGTTATTGAGAATTATATCAAAATGGGCCATTCAACGTTAATTATCTTGTTGTTTTAGTTTATTAGGTTTTTAATAACACAAAAAAGACATTGATTTGTGGAATGTATTTCCACGATTTTAAATTTATAAGAACTGAAATATCAAGTGGAAAGCAAAGCATTCTTATTTGCAAAGAGAATCTTTGGGAAGAAACAACCACCTTATAAATTGACTTAGTATTATTTATTTTAATTTCAATTCCAATTATCATACTATTATTCAAGTCTTATAAAATTTTAAGTGACAATTTTAGCTCGTTATTGAGAATTATATCAAAATGGGCCATTCAACGTTAATTATCAAACAACCACCTTATAAATTGACTTAGTATTATTTATTTTAATTTCAATTCCAATTATCATACTATTATTCAAGTCTTATAAAATTTTAAGTGACAATTTTAGCTCGTTATTGAGAATTATATCAAAATGGGCCATTCAACGTTAATTATCTTGTTGTTTTAGTTTATTAGGTTTTTAATAACACAAAAAAGACATTGATTTGTGGAATGTATTTCCACGATTTTAAATTTATAAGAACTGAAATATCAAGTGGAAAGCAAAGCATTCTTATTTGCAAAGAGAATCTTTGGGAAGAAACAACAACCTTATAAATTGACTTAGTATTATTTATTTTAATTTCAATTCCAATTATCATACTATTATTCAAGTCTTATAAAATTTTAAGTGACAATTTTAGCTCGTTATTGAGAATTATATCAAAATGGGCCATTCAACGTTAATTATCTTGTTGTTTTAGTTTATTAGGTTTTTAATAACACAAAAAAGACATTGATTTGTGGAATGTATTTCCACGATTTTAAATTTATAAGAACTGAAATATCAAGTGGAAAGCAAAGCATTCTTATTTGCAAAGAGAATCTTTGGGAAGAAACAACCACCTTATAAATTGACTTAGTATTATTTATTTTAATTTCAATTCCAATTATCATACTATTATTCAAGTCTTATAAAATTTTAAGTGACAATTTTAGCTCGTTATTGAGAATTATATCAAAATGGGCCATTCAACGTTAATTATCTTGTTGTTTTAGTTTATTAGGTTTTTAATAACACAAAAAAGACATTGATTTGTGGAATGTATTTCCACGATTTTAAATTTATAAGAACTGAAATATCAAGTGGAAAGCAAAGCATTCTTATTTGCAAAGAGAATCTTTGGGAAGAAACAACCACCTTATAAATTGACTTAGTATTATTTATTTTAATTTCAATTCCAATTATCATACTATTATTCAAGTCTTATAAAATTTTAAGTGACAATTTTAGCTCGTTATTGAGAATTATATCAAAATGGGCCATTCAACGTTAATTATCTTGTTGTTTTAGTTTATTAGGTTTTTAATAACACAAAAAAGACATTGATTTGTGGAATGTATTTCCACGATTTTAAATTTATAAGAACTGAAATATCAAGTGGAAAGCAAAGCATTCTTATTTGCAAAGAGAATCTTTGGGAAGAAACAACCACCTTATAAATTGACTTAGTATTATTTATTTTAATTTCAATTCCAATTATCATACTATTATTCAAGTCTTATAAAATTTTAAGTGACAATTTTAGCTCGTTATTGAGAATTATATCAAAATGGGCCATTCAACGTTAATTATCTTGTTGTTTTAGTTTATTAGGTTTTTAATAACACAAAAAAGACATTGATTTGTGGAATGTATTTCCACGATTTTAAATTTATAAGAACTGAAATATCAAGTGGAAAGCAAAGCATTCTTATTTGCAAAGAGAATCTTTGGGAAGAAACAACCACCTTATAAATTGACTTAGTATTATTTATTTTAATTTCAATTCCAATTATCATACTATTATTCAAGTCTTATAAAATTTTAAGTGACAATTTTAGCTCGTTATTGAGAATTATATCAAAATGGGCCATTCAACGTTAATTATCTTGTTGTTTTAGTTTATTAGGTTTTTAATAACACAAAAAAGACATTGATTTGTGGAATGTATTTCCACGATTTTAAATTTATAAGAACTGAAATATCAAGTGGAAAGCAAAGCATTCTTATTTGCAAAGAGAATCTTTGGGAAGAAACAACCACCTTATAAATTGACTTAGTATTATTTATTTTAATTTCAATTCCAATTATCATACTATTATTCAAGTCTTATAAAATTTTAAGTGACAATTTTAGCTCGTTATTGAGAATTATATCAAAATGGGCCATTCAACGTTAATTATCTTGTTGTTTTAGTTTATTAGGTTTTTAATAACACAAAAAAGACATTGATTTGTGGAATGTATTTCCACGATTTTAAATTTATAAGAACTGAAATATCAAGTGGAAAGCAAAGCATTCTTATTTGCAAAGAGAATCTTTTGGAAGAAACAACAACCTTATAAATTGACTTAGTATTATTTATTTTAATTTCAATTCCAATTATCATACTATTATTCAAGTCTTATAAAATTTTAAGTGACAATTTTAGCTCGTTATTGAGAATTATATCAAAATGGGCCATTCAACGTTAATTATCTTGTTGTTTTAGTTTATTATGTTTTTAATAACACAAAAAAGACATTGATTTGTGGAATGTATTTCCACGATTTTAAATTTATAAGAACTGAAATATCAAGTGGAAAGCAAAGCATTCTTATTTGCAAAGAGAATCTTTGGGAAGAAACAACCACCTTATAAATTGACTTAGTATTATTTATTTTAATTTCAATTCCAATTATCATACTATTATTCAAGTCTTATAAAATTTTAAGTGACAATTTTAGCTCGTTATTGAGAATTATATCAAAATGGGCCATTCAACGTTAATTATCTTGTTGTTTTAGTTTATTAGGTTTTTAATAACACAAAAAAGACATTGATTTGTGGAATGTATTTCCACGATTTTAAATTTATAAGAACTGAAATATCAAGTGGAAAGCAAAGCATTCTTATTTGCAAAGAGAATCTTTTGGAAGAAACAACCACCTTATAAATTGACTTAGTATTATTTATTTTAATTTCAATTCCAATTATCATACTATTATTCAAGTCTTATAAAATTTTAAGTGACAATTTTAGCTCGTTATTGAGAATTATATCAAAATGGGCCATTCAACGTTAATTATCTTGTTGTTTTAGTTTATTAGGTTTTTAATAACACAAAAAAGACATTGATTTGTGGAATGTATTTCCACGATTTTAAATTTATAAGAACTGAAATATCAAGTGGAAAGCAAAGCATTCTTATTTGCAAAGAGAATCTTTTGGAAGAAACAACAACCTTATAAATTGACTTAGTATTATTTATTTTAATTTCAATTCCAATTATCATACTATTATTCAAGTCTTATAAAATTTTAAGTGACAATTTTAGCTCGTTATTGAGAATTATATCAAAATGGGCCATTCAACGTTAATTATCTTGTTGTTTTAGTTTATTAGGTTTTTAATAACACAAAAAAGACATTGATTTGTGGAATGTATTTCCACGATTTTAAATTTATAAGAACTGAAATATCAAGTGGAAAACAAAGCATTCTTATTTGCAAAGAGAATCTTTGGGAAGAAATAACCACCTTATAAATTGACTTAGTATTATTTATTTTAATTTCAATTCCAATTATCATACTATTATTCAAGTCTTATAAAATTTTAAGTGACAATTTTAGCTCGTTATTGAGAATTATATCAAAATGGGCCATTCAACGTTAATTATCTTGTTGTTTTAGTTTATTAGGTTTTTAATAACACAAAAAAGACATTGATTTGTGGAATGTATTTCCACGATTTTAAATTTATAAGAACTGAAATATCAAGTGGAAAGCAAAGCATTCTTATTTGCAAAGAGAATCTTTTGGAAGAAACAACAACCTTATAAATTGACTTAGTATTATTTATTTTAATTTCAATTCCAATTATCATACTATTATTCAAGTCTTATAAAATTTTAAGTGACAATTTTAGCTCGTTATTGAGAATTATATCAAAATGGGCCATTCAACGTTAATTATCTTGTTGTTTTAGTTTATTATGTTTTTAATAACACAAAAAAGACATTGATTTGTGGAATGTATTTCCACGATTTTAAATTTATAAGAACTGAAATATCAAGTGGAAAGCAAAGCATTCTTATTTGCAAAGAGAATCTTTGGGAAGAAACAACCACCTTATAAATTGACTTAGTATTATTTATTTTAATTTCAATTCCAATTATCATACTATTATTCAAGTCTTATAAAATTTTAAGTGACAATTTTAGCTCGTTATTGAGAATTATATCAAAATGGGCCATTCAACGTTAATTATCTTGTTGTTTTAGTTTATTAGGTTTTTAATAACACAAAAAAGACATTGATTTGTGGAATGTATTTCCACGATTTTAAATTTATAAGAACTGAAATATCAAGTGGAAAGCAAAGCATTCTTATTTGCAAAGAGAATCTTTTGGAAGAAACAACAACCTTATAAATTGACTTAGTATTATTTATTTTAATTTCAATTCCAATTATCATACTATTATTCAAGTCTTATAAAATTTTAAGTGACAATTTTAGCTCGTTATTGAGAGTTATATCAAAATGGGCCATTCAACGTTAATTATCTTGTTGTTTTAGTTTATTATGTTTTTAATAACACAAAACAGATATTGATTTGTGGAATGTATTTCCACGATTTTAAATTTATAAGAACTGAAATATCAAGTGGAAAGTCCAATGTGTTAAATGTTTCACAAAACATATTGTAAAAAGAGAGAGAGATAGGATACGGTTTGTATGGAATTGGATGATCTTATTATTGAGTATTGCTCCCTTTAAATTGAGAATATAGTATGATGTACATGGTATGTTCCTATAATCAATCACCCTATTCAATACAATATATTCAATCAATCTTTGATTGGAATAATTGATTCTCAATCAAATCTTTATTATTTCTAACAATCCCCCTCAAATTGAATGGTGGGATTGTTGGGATTTCTATACTAAAAGATGCTTCGAGCGTACATGCCTTTGTACAGTCAGCTTGTGCATGTATACGAGAAACGCCACGTCCACTTGTTTACCTATTTATGAGAATAAATAATATAATATAATGATTTATTATTGAAATATAATAAACAAGTCTAAGGCTTTTTACTAAGAAGGTCAAGTAGGAAAATTCGATGAATCTCCTCATGAGTTTTCCAGTAGGGGACTTGGCCAGATCTAGTAAGAAGAAAAACGTATTCACAACCTAGATAGGCTTTGGCTACCTATTGGTACGGTTGCGGTGTTTGTGATAATTCTCTCTTACCTAAGATGAGATTAGTAACACCGGTGTGGTAAAGCACTGAAAGGATCTAATCCGAAATGTATTCTTTATTGCTATCTACTGAAAGAATATATTTCAGAAAGTTTAGTATTTTCTAGTCTATGATATTAATATCAATATTGTTTATTCTATCAAACGCCACTTTGACTTATCAATATGTGAGAGTTTGTACGTAACTCAAGTTCATGATATCTTGGGTGGTAGTAATTGAATAACATGAAGGTATTGGAATATTATTTCATAGAATTCGCGTGCCCAGTGTGGTATGATTAAATCCCTAAGGGGTGATCCCCAAGAGGTGTTTGAAAAAGGAATTTATTATTCAGAAAACTGCGCAGTTGGAATTTATTCCACGAATAATAAATAAAGTTTCAAACTAGAAAAACTCTTTGGAGAATTAATTTAATTCTAGTCACATAGCAGACAAAAGAATTAAATTGACGGATCAAGATAATCTTAAACGCGGGAAATATTATAAAATAAAATGGACCCAAGTTATTTGTAATTTGGTGATTTAAGTGGGAGTGCAATATTATTCTTTAGTGGAACAAAATAATATTCCATTGATAATATATTAAATCATGGGTCATTTGATTTAATTAGTTAATTATCTAATGGGTGAGCCCAACACTTAAGTCATTCCATGGATCCCCTTACTAGCCCAATAAGGTCCACTATAAATAATGAATGAAATGGAAACCCTAGCATACAATCCAAGACAACACAAAACCCTAACCCTAGGAGGCAAATCGGCGCCTCCCTCTTCTCTCTCACTTGTCTCGATTTTCGTGCCTAGCACGTGGGAGAATTAGGATTTTGATTATTGTTCTTGATCTATCCTAATTCATAGGATTAGATCTAGACAATTTGGTGTTTGTATTGGGTTTCCCTAGATCCATTCAAAGTTATTTAATTGATTATCCAAGATCCGCCCACACGGATGGAGAATCAAGGACAAGGGAATAGTACGGAAGATTCGTGGTCGATAAACCAAGGATCTCCGGGTGGTGCAGCTAGCAACGTCAATCCAATGATGGATTATGAGGTAACAATCGAATCTACATCGAATATGCATGATTATGTGTTTATTTGATGTTATATCTATAGATCTATGTTTGTTGCATGAAATTGGAGTCGAATGCATAATCACCTAAATAGATCCGTCTAGGACCTGTTTGTTTTCCGTGTCTTCCGCTGCGGTAGTCCCAATGGTGGGATCTCCAACACTCAATTTGCACAATGCCTCTTCAAAACTTCTAGCATTGACTGCTTTGGTCAGTATATCAGCCAGTTGGTCTTCAGATCTAACAAAAGGAAACTCGACAGTACCGTTCTCAATGTTTTCTTTGATGAAGTGTCTATCCACCTCCACATGCTTAGTTCTGTCGTGTTGAACTGGGTTCTCTGAGATGCTGATAGCGGCCTTATTGTCGCAGTACAGTTGGCTCCTTTTTGGTGAGAAGTTAATTTCTTTCATTAACCTTCTGAGCCACAAAATTTCAGTCAAACCACTTTTAATTCCACAGAACTCTGCTTCTGCACTTGAGAGAGCTACCACCTTTTGTTTTTTACTTTTCCAAGTCACCAAATTCCCACCAACAAAGGTAAAGTAACCGGCTGTAGATTCCCTGTCGTTCGGATTTTGCCCAATCAGCATTTGTATAGCCGTGGATTTCAAGGTGTTCATTCTTTGAGAACATCACTCCATGCCCTGTTGTCCCTTTCAAGTACCGGCAAATCCTGAGTGTTGCCTCCATATGGTCTGCTTGTGGCTTGTGCATAAACTGGCTTACAATCCCGACTGCATAAGCAATATCAGGCCTAGTGTGGGAGAGGTAAATGAGTTTTCCAACCAGTCGTTGGTATCGACGTCGGTCAGCTAACTCGACTCCATCATCGATCTTCAATCCATGGTTGATTGCCATGGGGGTGTCCGCTGGTTTACACTCTAGTAGGCCAGTTTCTGCCAGAATGTCTAAAATATACTTCCTCTGTCTCAGGAATATCCCCTTCGGAGATCTGAGCAATCCACTTCATACGTTTGAGTGTACCCTTTTGCTATGTGTCACGACCGCACTTACTAATTATAGCAAGATTGGCTATATCGTGACTAAATATAAGGTAAAAGAAAAACGTGAAACATTTGACAAAACGAGACAACCTGAATGGGAAAGGAAAAACAAACATTGACATAATAAGGCGGCTTGAATTAGGTACTCATAGTGAGTTCAAAAGGGTCATCGCAAAATAATCAGAGTAATAAGAGATACTGGTACTCGTTCAACAGTATCGAAGATCCTAACTTAATAGAAAGAAAGTACATTGCAGCGGAAATGCCCAAGACAATACAACATGTATGGAGACACGATGTATTGGGCCTTCTAACTACTTATTAGCATTTTCCATCCTCCTCTCAACACCGCCGTCCCTCGATCACATTCAACCTGCACGTTAGAAAAATAAACATGCAGGGCTGAGTACTTGGTATACTCAGTGGACATAGTGCCAAAATAGTTCTATTTTAAATTGTCAATGCCACAGTTGAGTGATCACGGGGTTTTACTTAAAAGACCCGAGTCACTAAATACTTTTCTTTTCATTAAGATTTTGATTGCGCAATCACATAACATAACTATACCATATCTGAAACATGTGTGAACCGGGAATGTGGCCACATTCCACGACGGTCACTGGACCGGCCAACTCTTATGTTAGCTCACGTTCCCCTTATGTGTACACTGGTCCAAGTAGGGTTTGCGGCTCTACTGGGACCCGAATTCGATTTAACTTAGTTGGCATAGCCAAGCAGATAGGTAAGCATAAAACAAAACATGGCATGACAACATACTTGAGTAAAGAATAACATTTTCATACTAAAGTCACGTTTTGAAAGAAATGCCCACCTCAAAAGCTAAAGCTCTTCCGCCCATGTTAACGGCTCGACCTGCTCCTTGACCCTTTGGAGGAGGCGGCTGACCCGTGGTCGAGGGTGGCTGGTTACGGTTGTCCCGGTTCTGCCACGGACGTCTAGATGTCGTCTGAATCTGTTGTCGGTCAATCTCGTGAATCCGCCAGCTCCAAAGCGAGCGTCATTGCCTCAACCAAGGATGAGGGGCGATGTAGGTGCAGCCGCTCTTGTATATCTGGCTTTAAACCTGCAACAAATAGTGTAAATAGCTCTGACTCGGGAATGCCCTGGACCCGGTTTAGGTTCTTCTCAAACGTGTCGTGATAATCCAGAACCGACCCCGTCTGTGTTAACTTTTCTATAAGGCCAAAATAATTCTTAAAGCTCTGCCTATCAAAACGATGCCTCACATCCTCCAAAAAATCGTGCCAAGTTACAAAGTCATTATTTGCGCAGTAATTAAACACTCACTCCGCCGCAGGGGGATCGAAAAGCATCACTGCGTAATGCAAACGTTGAGCCTCTGGCATCATCATATGATCGAAATAGTACTGAACTCGGGATACCCAATTCGTCGCATCTGATCCATCGAACCTCGGTGCATCCATCTTAACCCGTTGTGGTTTCTCAAACGGTTGCGTATCCCTGCGAAAACGCTGCAGGGGTCCCAACAAGATGCTGGCCTGTCGAACCCAGGGTTAAATCCTCCGCCCCTATTGCGCGAGAAGTCGATACCCCAATTGTCTCGGTTCCTATTGTCTCGGCGACCAGAATTCTGAAATCGGGGACGCTGCCCTCTGTCCCACGATCGTCGGCGACGACCGTCATCCTCCCCAAACTCCTCACCATCCCCATAACCCGGCGGCGGTTCGAATTCGTGCGTCATCATCGGCTCCAGATTATCAAACTTTCGGTCCGTTTCATCCCTCCATACATCCAGTTTATCGAATCGGTCTAGAAGCCGATCCAACTTGACGTTAACCGGGTCACCCGATGGTGGGTCCTCGGTAAGTCGTCCATCCAAATCGGTTTCATCCAACGGCTGTCGATTCAGGCCACCAAAATCCCGACGAAAAGAAAGTTGATAGCGGCGCGACGCGTCTGGGGGTGGTGCCCCCCATACTCCTTTGTCGTTGTTGTTGTAGCGTTTCATTGAGTACGAACAAAAAGCACCAGATGTTAAGGGCTTTTCCCTCAAACACTCCGCAGACTCCTCTCGACGGCAACTGACCTACCGGTGCCCGTCTTCGGGTCGGCGGTGTTCTAGGATTTCCTAGGGTTTGTAAAATATCAACGAGATGTTGGGGAAATATTAATTTCATTCATGAGAAGATTATGAACAAAAAGGACCCTAGGTTTGGTTCGACCTAATCCTAAACATCAGGAAAGAACCAACAAAAAAAACCTGACAGAGCTTATAATTACGCTCGACGCAAAAATACCAAAAATAAAAGATAAATCAGTAACTACGAAAATACTAATGTTTGACTATGCAAAATAAATAAATAAAAGATATTCTGATAACTATTTGGCGACGAAGTCGCCGAACTTGTTTGGAGGCTTCACGCTTCGCTTGGGCTTCGTCTTCGAGATTGAAGCCTCGTTGACTGCCGCTGGTGCCTCTACCAGCTCTCCCTGTCCACTGCCTGTACTCCTCTGTTCCGTCTAGCCTCCTGCTGTTGTTGTGCGGCCGATGGCAACGTATCAGATGCTCACCGGCAAAACCTAGGGTCACTCCGCCGCATTTGAATCGGGTTAACTGTGTTGCCAAAATTTTAAAAAAAATATACTCCCTTCCCTCCGTCCCCTTGAAAATGACCACTTTTCTTTTTTGGTTTATCTCAACCAAGATGACTGATTACTAAAAATATATATGCATTTATTTCACTTAATTTATTCTCTCTACTTAACACACAAAATAAAGTTGCATAAAATCACGTGTCGCCTAAGGATTGAGTATTTTACTTGGGACAAAGAGTGTATAAACATTTGATTAGTAGAAATAGTGTTAGTGGATAATGAGGTCCACATAACTAGTAATGTAGTGGCAGACTTTTCAGAGATGGAGAAAGTATATAAGAATATCTTTTATCAATGTTAAAAGAACTGAAATCAGTCTCTTCATGAGCCACTCTTATCCTATAACAAATTGGCTCGTGGATGACCTCCTTGTAGTATTTACAACCATGTATTGAACCTATGCTCGCTCGGCTACATCAGTTTTAAAAGAGAACCGAAACCAATACCTAACCATGAATTGAATTAAACTAACTCCATTTTGCAACATTAATTCACGAACAAAATGTTTCTATCTACCTATAATTCTTGATTGCAATGTCACTTAGCCTATGTTTGAGAAGAATTGAAGGGGTGGAATTAGAATTGGAGTCTTTAATTCCAAATTTAATGTATGGTACCATAGATTTGGAATTGAAATGCAATTCCAAATCTTTCAATTCCAAAATTTGAATTCCATATCAAAAGTAGAAAATTAGAGTTCCAAACAGTTATAAAATTAAATATTTTCACTATATATCCACAGCACGTACTTCACACACTACACACATTTCAGACACTTCACACTCTCTATGCAGTGTGTGTATTTTGTGTATAGCATGTGTAGAGTGTTTAGTGTGTGAAGTGTGTCTGTATGTATAATATGTGTATTTTGTATAAAGTGTGTGTGAGTGTGTATTTTGTGTATACTGTGTGCGCACAAATTCTTCAAATTCAATTCCATATCAATTACTACTTCATTTTATCAAACATGAAATTTGGAATTGAATTAGCTTCCAATCCATTTTTTTAGTTTTACGCGGCGGAGCTTCTTACCCGGCGGCGAAGTGATCGATTTGGATTCACTGGTTGTGCTTTGGTATACGCTGCTTCCGTCCATTTTTTTGGTTTAGTTTTCTTGAAAGGAGAATGAAAAGAATGAGGATAAGCCCAAGGCGTTAATTCTCTGGAAATGATAAGACAACCCAAAACTTTGAAAGGATTTTACAACATTAAATAAAAGCACGATACAACGAATATTAGATATTTCAAAGCGGCACTAAAATATGAAAGAATCTTACATTGAGTTAAGAAAATATAGACGAGACATCTAATAAACTTTTGTGCTATTTAGCAATTATTTTCAATGACTATCCAAAGAATAAATTCAAAGTAAAAGTCGTAATACCCGATACACGAATCAAGTCTAATATTACAATATAATTAAAGCCTAGCCTATTATGATCGGAAGCGAAAGATGTGCAAGTCTCGGGCAGCCCGTTTGACAACACTGCTAGCATCCCAACAAAGTCCAACACGTCACCGACATCCGCCAATGTATGTTCCTGCGTAAAATGGGAAAATTTGTAGAAATCATATAAGATCTTGCACTTAATGCCAAGATCAAAATCTACGGTGAGATAGATTGAGAAATCTAAGCTAATCTTTGAGAAGATTTTCCATAAGATTTACTGAGGAGATCATTTATTCCCATATCAAATAAAATCTTAAGGAAATAGATATAATAATTGCAAGTGGGACTACGTGGTAACTTCTTCATATCTATCACCAATCTTATACAGTATTTGCATTCAATACGAATCTAATTTCAGAGATTTCATAGAAAGAATGCAACATAAATTATTTTAGCCTATAAATAGAAACAAAGTTCCTTCTGCTCTCAATCACTTTCACATACTCTATCAAATAAAATACTATGAGGAGATAAAGTAATGTGCAAGTGGATAGTAGACATTTAATGCATAATCTCATTGCAAATATATGGGAACGAGCTTTCCTTTTTCCAGCGTCACTTACAAAACAATAGGAACTCACTCCAAAACTTTCAACCATCCAAAGGAGAGAGAAGGAGTAAGAAAAGGGGGAGAGTTGCAAACAATTACAGGGTCAAGTCCCACAATCCAACAACACATTTTCCCACGTAATGAAGGTAAACTCCAAGCACTTTTCTTTTCTCAAAATTTGCATATAAGCATGTAGATCAAGAATAACAATTCTTCACTTTAGCTACCAAAACAACAAATAGCAATTCTTCACAAAATAAGAACTTGTCTCGAGAGTATAAATCTGTCGGGACTCCGGCGACTAATCTTCGGCACCCTATCGACGACAGTAGCAGCCCCACAGCCCGATGCATCACTGATTTCACCCACCTTCAAAAATATACAAGTTTGAAACACCTAAACTTTAAATCAAAGATTAAATCTTTAGAAATTACACAGAAAGAAATAAGATAGAATTTCTCTAACTTACCTCTCAGGAGTCGGCGATGAGGCAGCGGCCGTCGGGGCGTCGGGAAACTGCTCTGGCAGTGCGAGGCGTGGGGAGGCCGGGGAACCGCCGCCCGTGCAGCGGCGGCGACAGATTCGAGATTCGAGAGAGAGAGGCGAGGGGGAGAAGAAATAGAGAGAGAGTTGAGGGAGAAAGGGAAAGAGACGTAAGGAGTATATATATATAATTGGGCTAATTCTTAATTAATTCTTCTCAATTTGAATTAGTGTAAGAAGTATCCCTTTAGCCCACTGCCGATAATTTCATCTTGAGCTAAGTTCTATATATTAATTGGCCCATTTAGCTCTTGATTTATAAATTGATCCATGCTTTGTTTAGGCTAATTTAAATTATTTTGGCAGGACCAAAATATTTTGATAGAAGATAAAATCTCTGGAAGTAAATAAATAAAATTTCTCTTTAATTAGTTGTTTAAGACTTCTAATTAAATCCCAGAATTATAATGAAATGATTTGAAAATGAATTTCTAGAGAGAGTCATAAAAACCTAATAGAAGAGTAAGGCTTAAAGAAGGAGAACCATATAATAAGATGCATATCATAAAGTTATTATATATATATATATATTCTTAAAGCTGAAATTTAGCTTGTATTTTGTTTCTAAAAAGGAAGAACATACAGGAAGATAACTTTGAGAAACAGAGAATTACGAAAATCCTAGGAAGCAAAAACAAGGTGAACTTTTCTATCCTACATACTAATGTGGATAAAAATGCAAATTATTTTTGAAGTGATATTTTATGAAAAACTCGAACATATGTTCGTTGTTTATTTTAAATGATGTTGTCTTGCCAAAATGTTTTGTGTATGATGCCTATCTGTTTTGGCGTGAGGCCAAGTGAGTTGTGAATGATGATATGTGAACTCGAATTCGGGTCCAAGTGAAGGTGGTGTCCCTACTCGGACTAGTGTACACAGGAGACCTATGGCCAGAGGGCAGGTCTGGTGACCGAGGAAGGTGGCCACCTTCCCGGCACAAGAATGTTGATGTGACCGTGAGAGAACACCATCTCTACGGCACAAGATTGTTAATGTGACCGTGAGAGAACACCATCTCTACGGCACAAGATGATCAGATATGGCAAAATACAGAAAGAAATGCACTGCAGTCGAAAAATGATTTTTAGTAAGCTCGGGTCTTTTTAATAAAATCCCTGAGTGTTACTGTGATAGTGGCTTGACAATATTTTCAAATGTATATTTGTATTTTCGGCAATGTGTTCACTGAGTACTTTTGTACTCAGCCCTGCATATATTTCTAAATGTGCAGGTTGAGCAGCGAAGTGGTGGATGAAGTGCTATTGAGACAATACATTTAATTCAGTCAGATTAGGACTCTCGGAGGTTCATGTCTCCATACATGGAACCGCGTTCATTTGCTTCCGTTGTGCATCTTAAAAGACTCAAGTCTATTTTGTTCAAAACTCTGGTGTATTGAAATTTTTACAAACGATTACTCGAGTTTCATGATCGAGTATCTTTCCTTCTATGTATCAGCACTTGATTAGTCATGTCTCGCAACCAATGTTTGATTTTGTTTTTCCCTATTTCTTTCCCCGCTTCTTATACCCTCCCCCGAGTCACGGTTCCCCGACTAGGCTATCCTTAGCAAGTGCGGTCGTGAAGAGTGGTATCAGAGCATTCTTTCACGCTCTGAACCCGAGAGTCTCCTTTGAAAATCTCAGTCTAGCCTTGTTCCACTAGACTGTCTAATCAATGAAATGCTCTTAGCACTCCATGAAATGCTCTTAGCACTCCCACCCATCGCGCTCAACGAGGAAAAAGGTAACTTGTTCGTTTTCAAAAGAAAGTGAAGATGTTTAAAAGTTTGAAATGGAAAAACAACTCATGCAGCTGATTTGAGTAAACAGATGAAAGTACTAAGTTTAAAGAAAGAGTTGATGTTTATTGATTGGGTAACATGCTTAACGAAAGAGATAACATGTCTTTTCTTGGCTAAAGGCTGTGAATATATGAATAAAAGAAGTAACTTTCCTAAATAGAAAAAGATACTGAAATATGAAAGTATAAAGTATACGAGTCGGGTACCAATTGTTGAAATGATGTCTCTTTTTGAGTTTGTGAAATAATATCTCTTTTGAGTTAGTCATTGAATCATGTTGCTAGTATGGGGAAATCAATATTTCTAAGAACTTAGAATACTTAGTTATGTGATCCTTCTAGAACACAATATGAACTCGAACTTAGAAGTGCAGTATGAACATTTCTCGCTTTTCTGAGCGACGAAAAGAAAAGTATGCGATAATAAAGAAATTTCGTCACGAGAAAAGCAATCCAGCATAGAACAAAACAATGTTTCTAGAAAGATGGTAGGGGTTAGATGCCATTTTCTACGTCCCAATGACATGAATAATCTGGGGTAGCCATTGTCTTTCTTGACAATCTAATCACTCCAAAGGATCATATCTTTGATTCAACTAAGCGATGTACACATACATAATAAGAGAATATGATTACAATGTAAACAAAAGAACCTAGCTCTACGATAATAAGTAAACAGAAACGGCGTGTTACGAGGATAGGCGTTATTACGAACCGAGAGTACCAAAGAGTCGTAATCCCCACATATGGTCATCTGACGTGATCGCAAAGTGAAATTAGCTTGTGACCAAAGTTGCCTATAACTCATTTACCATTCTCTATAAAGAGTTAAACAATGGAGTATCACCATTGTAGTTAACCAGGAAGGTTCATCAGCAACGTTTACTTGGATTCCCATGAATTCCATTTTCTCACACCCCCCTTGATCAAAATACTTTTTGATCCTAAATGACTTCTTTTGCAAAGTGATGTGCCATTATTTTCCCTCTTCTATGTCAAGATTGTGAATCACTTTCAGTTTTGAGCTTGCTCCCTCATGTTTTCTGATAATCTCCAGTGACTACAGGCCTTCTTTACTCGTTCGTATTAAAGAAATACTTTGACTCTCTGAATTCTTGCCACCAAACTCCTATACACAGAGCTGCTTTATTTATATCCTTCAGAATGAACATGTTTCCGTAAACAATTGTCTCTTCAATGATAATATATTCTTCAAAGATAATTAGTAGTCATTTTGTGTTTTCAAATGTGCTTGTGACACTCATTAATAGATAACAATCCTCTCTTCTTAATTTCACGATTATTATTCCATCATGTTTTAAGCTCTTCAGCAACTTGATAAGTCCTTCTCAATCTTCCTTTCCTTCCCTATTTATAGGGATGCTTGAGGCTCAAATCCCTAGGGCAAAAAAAAAAAAAAAAAAAAAAAAAAAAAAAAAAAAAAAAAAAAAGAGTCCATTTGCTACCATGAATTCAGGATCTTAAAATATGCTTCATCTCATTTTGCTGCTTCCACTCTTTGCTCACTTGATCAGTTTGCAGCAGGTGTAAAATAGCTCCATTTCCTCCTTGATCCGTTGTCCGCCCGCTTCCCTTATGCATTCTCTATTCCGGAAAATTCTCTACACACCTGGCTCAAATCACTTGTTAGTTTCCAAAAATCACAGAATTTCACCCCAGAATAGATGCATGAAACGAGTCTTATCACAACTCCAAGTCTAAAGCAATTTGCTCTCTCCCTGGATTAGTTTGCTCTGATTGTCTTCTCTACTAATTAATTTCCGTGATTTGGTTATAAACTTTGTGAATTCATTAGCGTGATATAGTATCACGATGTTGTTGACCCAAAAGGGTAGTTCCTTGTTATTCTTCCTTCTCAAATCCACTCGAGACCAATCATTTTCAATCTTACTATATTTGGAGCAGCCATCTGAGAGACCTTAAACTTTTAAATTTGACCCTTTGTATTTTCAGACATACTTATTGACAAGCTCTTTATTTTATATGAGTACTCTTATCTTCTGAATTCAAATATGACTATTGTCTCTTAATTCGAGTTTTTCTGCAGCTCCATGTTTAAAGCTGGCATATTGCTTCTTCCTTGGCTAGTTTCCTCTTGTTGCCCTCTTTATTAGTTAGTTTCCTTGTGCTACTTATAAACTTTAAAATTTTCGTTGGCATGATCTTCTATCACAATGTTATTGAGCAAATTTCAATTGTTTGTTTCTCCTATTCTTTTCAAATCCATCCATGACCAACCATCTCAGGTCTTACTGTTATCATCTGGGGATACTTGAAACTTTTCTACTTGATTGTTCATCTGGATTATATTATTTGCAACCTATTGTTGAAATTTATATTTGGTTAATTCGTACCCTCAGTTTCGCAATTTATTCCATCTGGCAAGCTCTTCCCACAAGAAAATTCTCAAATTCTATGGGTATAAATAACTCAAGCCCTTTGAAGTTGTATCTTTTCTTTTCTTGAAGTGAGCATAATGAGCCCGATTGAGTCTAGTCTTTGCACTTCATGAAAACTTTTGTTGCAAGCCACGGGTGAGAGTTTGCGGTAAACCAAACACTCAAGCAATTGAAATAAATATAATCGTTTTGTTTTCATGGTTACCTTGGAACCCACAAAAGGCAAGGACGATTCGAATAATTCTCTTTGAATCCCAAATTCAGTTCCTATCAAAGTTAAACTGTTAGATCACCTCTAATTTCCCTCGTGTGAGACCCAGAGGAAGGCAAGGTATTGACCTTTGTAGAAAACGCCTGAAGGTTGAATAATCTAAAGTGAACGTCTATGAAAATAATGCCCAGACCAAAAGTGTCAAGACCGGAGCGACAAGCCATTAGATTTATGCTATGACTAAACACTGCATGCGACGAGCTGCAAGGGGATTGAACGTTAGGTACTTAGAAAATACGATTTTGAGAAAAGAGTCATAACAATGGTTGTTGAAAATTTTTATTCGACCCTATCAGTCCCTTCATAGTGCACAAGATCTTAACGTATACAATTGGGTGATTAATCGATAAATAATTAAGACTAAGTGATCAGCAAGAAGTAAACTAATTAAGATATATATACAACAACAATGACAAAGAAATAAAAGTATGAATACCCACTTATTTTTGACCTAATGCTAAGACGAGACGTAAATGAAGATTTGACAACTAAGAATAAACGGGAGAAGACCTAGAAACGAGGAGAGAACTAGCAAAGATATGCAAAAGAACTTTGAAATTTGAGCAACAATGCCGAAGGTCATAGCAGTGTCAACTGCGATACAACACCTCTACGAACCAATTCCCGAGATTTCAAGAGGCAGAGAACTCCTAATTACACAAGAGAACATCCTGCTTGTTATTTTAAGAACAACCGAATGCACAAGGGAGTCTGTACGGCTGGGAACGGCAACAAATGCATATGTTATAAAAGTAGACATTGCGCGAGGAAGTGCCTCACGAAAATATAAAAGGTAAATGCAAAAGAAAGTAAATAAATAATAAATAAATAAATGTATACGATGGGTCTTAGTTCAGAGAATATCTCTATCTCAAAAAAATGAGATGTCCACCTATTTTAAGATGAAAGAAAAATGTGAGCAACCACTGTGGAGTATCACGCTAGAAAATATTAAAAGTTATAACTTACTCATAACCTCGAACAAAATTCGAAGTTCCTTTGGATTAGTAGGTTACTTCGCAGGACTCATTAAAAGATTCTCTAAATACAAGGCCGAAGAACGTAAATGGCACGAAATTTTTGTGGACCGTAGATTGGAATGAGAGTTTTAGATGCTAAAGAAAAAAAAAGGGGTGACAACTACATCGTGTTAGCAGTACTAGAACCAAGGGCATGTTCTGAAGCCTACACAGACGCACAAAAAAAAAAAAGAGGGACTTGGATGAGTTTTATGCAAAAGGGGAAGTAATCGTTTATGCACCTCGAAACTTAGGCCCTACTAGCTAAAATACTAACACACGATCAAGAATTGACAACAATAGTACATGCACTGAAATTTGGGGGACATCACTTGTACAAAGTTCGATGCTATAATTCACTAATCATAAGAATCTTAAATATTCGCTTTGAGAATAGAAACTGAGCACGCGGGACAGAAGATGACGAGCTGATTGAAGATACGATTGCAGCTTTAACTACCATCGTAGCAAGCCTAATGCGTAACAGATGCTCTAAGTCAAAAATTTTAACAACTAATAATTCTAGTTACCTAAGAAAAAGAACTACTGCGAGAATTCGATAAGATGAACTTGGAGTTAGTAAAGCACCTTAAAATAGTGGAAACAAAGACCGCCACTTTAGTGATGGAATCCAATTTAGGACGTTAAATGGTAGACGCACGGAGACAAGATGAATGAAGTACTAAAATAAATACGAACGAACGTAAAATTGGGTGACCACGGAAGGCACTGGAAAGAGACAGAAAACGTAACACTTTTGAAATAAGATTTTGCGACAAAGTATTAAAGAACGTAATTTCGAGTGAAAGCACACGACGCCTCATATATGAAGACGAGCATTACACCATTCGCTAAAAGATGACAACCATGGAATAGGTGGAGGCATTTCTCGTACCCATCCACATCGCATATAGATAGGAGAAGTTAGCTCAACTACACGTGCGGAAAAATCAGGCGCTTACAGGAAAGGTTATTCACATCGGATCGAAACATAAAATTTTGTCAAGAGTTTGGGGGAAAACTTACGTGAGAAATTGAGTACGAATTTGAGTTTAACCACAACTTACTCTCTATATATCAATTGTCAATTAAAAGAGCGATTCAAATCATAACGATATGAGAAGCGTATTCATGCACGATAAACGAGGCAGATAAGGAACTGATCTTTTACTTGTGATACAACTCGCACACAGTAATAGATACCAAGGAACCATCTATGAGCTCATCTTACATCAAATACAATTCTTATACTATAATGTTTACCAAGTGATCATTACTATGGCACCAAAGGAGAATCTTTATGGAGAAAGTGTTGATCATCACTTTATTAAGATAAAATAAACAAAAGAAAGATATTAGTCCATAATCAATAAATAAAATCAACACATACCTAAAGCGAACCTAGGAAATGATCAAGGAGGCACAAGACCGGAAAAAGCCGTATGTCAATACAAATCGAACGAAGTTGAAGTCTAGCTTGTGAAGTAAAAGAACATCTAGAATTGATACTATGCGGAAACCAAAATCTGGATTTATTCAACGCTACGAGATCTCAAACAAGTGGATCAAGTGGTGTACGAAGCATATACCATATTAACCCTTACCATACATGTTCGACAACAAACAAGTGACACCTCACGCAAAGACCTACCTCCTATCTCTGAACTTAAGTTACGAAGAACCTATGGCAATTCTAGAACGGATGATCCATCAGCTGCGAAACAAGTCAATCTCAACCATGAAGATTTTATCGAAACAAGACGAACAAGAGGTGACAATTATCAAATATTCCATCTAAAGAGCACCACAAATTTCGGGACGAAATTTTCTTTAAGGGGGGTAGAATGTAACAACCCAAAACTTTGAAAGGATTTTACAACATTAAATAAAAGCACGATACAACGAATATTAGATATTTCAAAGCGGCACTAAAATATGAAAGAATCTTACATTGAGTTAAGAAAATATAGACGAGACATCTAATAAACTTTTGTGCTATTTAGCAATTATTTTCAATGACTATCCAAAGAATAAATTCAAAGTAAAAGTCGTAATACCCGATACACGAATCAAGTCTAATATTACAATATAATTAAAGCCTAGCCTATTATGATCGGAAGCGAAAGATGTGCAAGTCTCGGGCAGCCCGTTTGACAACACTGCTAGCATCCCAACAAAGTCCAACACGTCACCGACATCCGCCAATGTATGTTCCTGCGTAAAATGGGAAAATTTGTAGAAATCATATAAGATCTTGCACTTAATGCCAAGATCAAAATCTACGGTGAGATAGATTGAGAAATCTAAGCTAATCTTTGAGAAGATTTTCCATAAGATTTACTGAGGAGATCATTTATTCCCATATCAAATAAAATCTTAAGGAAATAGATATAATAATTGCAAGTGGGACTACGTGGTAACTTCTTCATATCTATCACCAATCTTATACAGTATTTGCATTCAATACGAATCTAATTTCAGAGATTTCATAGAAAGAATGCAACATAAATTATTTTAGCCTATAAATAGAAACAAAGTTCCTTCTGCTCTCAATCACTTTCACATACTCTATCAAATAAAATACTATGAGGAGATAAAGTAATGTGCAAGTGGATAGTAGACATTTAATGCATAATCTCATTGCAAGATTTGTTCAGGAGATTGAGGGAGCAGATTATGCCAAGTAAGATATTAAATCCCTGCTAAAGATCTAAGCATATCAAATCAGAGATATGTACAAGCTAAGCTAGGCAAGGTAAATGTATATATATGGGAACGAGCTTTCCTTTTTCCAGCGTCACTTACAAAACAATAGGAACTCACTCCAAAACTTTCAACCATCCAAAGGAGAGAGAAGGAGTAAGAAAAGGGGGAGAGTTGCAAACAATTACAGGGTCAAGTCCCACAATCCAACAACACATTTTCCCACGTAATGAAGGTAAACTCCAAGCACTTTTCTTTTCTCAAAATTTGCATATAAGCATGTAGATCAAGAATAACAATTCTTCACTTTAGCTACCAAAACAACAAATAGCAATTCTTCACAAAATAAGAACTTGTCTCGAGAGTATAAATCTGTCGGGACTCCGGCGACTAATCTTCGGCACCCTATCGACGACAGTAGCAGCCCCACAGCCCGATGCATCACTGATTTCACCCACCTTCAAAAATATACAAGTTTGAAACACCTAAACTTTAAATCAAAGATTAAATCTTTAGAAATTACACAGAAAGAAATAAGATAGAATTTCTCTAACTTACCTCTCAGGAGTCGGCGATGAGGCAGCGGCCGTCGGGGCGTCGGGAAACTGCTCTGGCAGTGCGAGGCGTGGGGAGGCCGGGGAACCGCCGCCCGTGCAGCGGCGGCGACAGATTCGAGATTCGAGAGAGAGAGGCGAGGGGGAGAAGAAATAGAGGGAGAGTTGAGGGAGAAAGGGAAAGAGACGTAAGGAGTATATATATATAATTGGGCTAATTCTTAATTAATTCTTCTCAATTTGAATTAGTGTAAGAAGTATCCCTTTAGCCCACTGCCGATAATTTCATCTTGAGCTAAGTTCTATATATTAATTGGCCCATTTAGCTCTTGATTTATAAATTGATCCATGCTTTGTTTAGGCTAATTTAAATTATTTTGGCAGGACCAAAATATTTTGATAGAAGATAAAATCTCTGGAAGTAAATAAATAAAATTTCTCTTTAATTAGTTGTTTAAGACTTCTAATTAAATCCCAGAATTATAATGAAATGATTTGAAAATGAATTTCTAGAGAGAGTCATAAAAACCTAATAGAAGAGTAAGGCTTAAAGAAGGAGAACCATATAATAAGATGCATATCATAAAGTTATTATATATATATATATATTCTTAAAGCTGAAATTTAGCTTGTATTTTGTTTCTAAAAAGGAAGAACATACAGGAAGATAACTTTGAGAAACAGAGAATTACGAAAATCCTAGGAAGCAAAAACAAGGTGAACTTTTCTATCCTACATACTAATGTGGATAAAAATGCAAATTATTTTTGAAGTGATATTTTATGAAAAACTCGAACATATGTTCGTTGTTTATTTTAAATGATGTTGTCTTGCCAAAATGTTTTGTGTATGATGCCTATCTGTTTTGGCGTGAGGCCAAGTGAGTTGTGAATGATGATATGTGAATCGAATTCGGGTCCAAGTGAGGGTGGTGTCCCTACTCGGACTAGTGTACACAGGAGACCTATGGCCAGAGGGCAGGTCTGGTGACCGAGGAAGGTGGCCACCTTCCCGGCACAAGAATGTTGATGTGACCGTGAGAGAACACCATCTCTACGGCACAAGATTGTTAATGTGACCGTGAGAGAACACCATCTCTACGGCACAAGATGATCAGATATGGCAAAATACAGAAAGAAATGCACTGCAGTCGAAAAATGATTTTTAGTAAGCTCGGGTCTTTTTAATAAAATCCCTGAGTGTTACTGTGATAGTGGCTTGACAATATTTTCAAATGTATATTTGTATTTTCGGCAATGTGTTCACTGAGTACTTTTGTACTCAGCCCTGCATATATTTCTAAATGTGCAGGTTGAGCAGCGAAGTGGTGGATGAAGTGCTATTGAGACAATACATTTAATTCAGTCAGATTAGGACTCTCGGAGGTTCATGTCTCCATACATGGAACCGCGTTCATTTGCTTCCGTTGTGCATCTTAAAAGACTCAAGTCTATTTTGTTCAAAACTCTGGTGTATTGAAATTTTTACAAACGATTACTCGAGTTTCATGATCGAGTATCTTTCCTTCTATGTATCAGCACTTGATTAGTCATGTCTCGCAACCAATGTTTGATTTTGTTTTTCCCTATTTCTTTCCCCGCTTCTTATACCCTCCCCCGAGTCACGGTTCCCCGACTAGGCTATCCTTAGCAAGTGCGGTCGTGAAAGTGTGTGTGAGTGTGTATTTTGTGTATACTGTGTGCGCACAAATTCTTCAAATTCAATTCCATATCAATTACTACTTCATTTTATCAAACATGAAATTTGGAATTGAATTAGCTTCCAATCCATTTTTTTAGTTTTACGCGGCGGAGCTTCTTACCCGGCGGCGAAGTGATCGATTTGGATTCACTGGTTGTGCTTTGGTATACGCTGCTTCCGTCCATTTTTTGGTTTAGTTTTCTTGAAAGGAGAATGAAAAGAATGAGGATTGGCCCAAGGCGTTAATTCTCTGGAAATGATAAGGAATGTTTATAGTTTCATTTTCCAAAAGGATTATTTTTAATTATGAAAACATGACAATACACGTGAATAAAGTTGCACGACAAAAAAAAAACAAGGAATTAACAACGGCAATATGCGTTGAAACAACATTTAAAAATGACAACAGTGAGACCGATCGAACCAATTTGCCAACAGTTTTTCCTCGAATTATCAAATTATCATTAACTAAACATGAACTATCAAAATTTTCATCAATATAAACTTTATTAGAAAATACTTTTAAAAAAATGAAAATATGCAAGGTTAATGGCAATCTCTAATTTGTAAAATCCAAAATATCACTAATGATATCTCAAAATCTATCTCATTTTGAGTTTTTGGATAAGATATTTCATACTAAATTAAATTCAAATTATTTTTTAAAATTTTGATTTAATTACATTTAAGTTAAAGTTAATTATCAAAATAGAAAAGAGTAGAAAGATACATAAACATAAAATAAGAAATAACGTGCGCAAAAGAACTCCAACGACACTGGAACGGAGGCGAAGAAGAGCACGCTTAAATAGAAATATACTGTATTTAACCTATATCCTATTATTATAAGATTTAAGTTATTGATTACTCTCTCCTACGTAAAAGTTAACACATTCTTCCTCACTTACTTTATTTTAGCTTTATTTTCTCTTCATTTCTCTACATTTTTCATTTCCTCCTTATTTTTCTTTACTTAGTTCACTTAACATAATTTTTCTTAAATCGCGTGCCAGAAAAAAACATTTCCACTACTATAGAACGGAGAGAAATAAGAGACGAGTAGAGTTAGTGGATTGTGAGGTCCATATTGCTAGTACTCCATCCGTTCCACTCTAAGTCATACATTTTCCTTTTTGAGATGTCCCAATCTAAATGACATATTTTTAAATATGGAAACATCGTTCTTTCTACTTTTTCTCCATTTCTTACTTTATTTTCTCCACTTTACTTAAAAAACACTGCTTAAATATGCGAATTAGAAATGCTCCACTTAGAGTGAGACAAATGGAATAGTATTTTAATGTTTAAAACTTTTCATATTTATAAATTAGTCTAATTTTGGTGAACGACCAAAAATGATAAAACTGGTCAATTTTTGTGGGTAGTACATAAGTAAATTTTATATATAAATATATGAAATATAAATATTATAATTTTTAACTTTTATATTCTTCGTCCTGATAAATATGAAATATTTATTTTTCGGTGGATGTTATTTATTGTTATTTTGTAAATTTAGTGGAGAGAGAATAAAGTAGAGATAATATTATTTTCATTTTAGGAAATGTGTAATTTTTTTATGGGATAATCCACAAAGGAAAACGTTTGTTTTTTAATAAAACATAGAGTATGAAGTACTTTCCAATAGTAGTATCTCCTGATAAATTTTAGCACTAGAAAAACCAATAGAAACTTTAAGTTATTTTTAAAAACTTATCCATTAACCGAACCGCACATAAAATTATCATTTCCGTCAAATAATAAAAATATTATTGAGAAATTTGGCATAATGTACTACTAGGGGAGTGTTATATTGCTAGCTCAATACTTAATTGTTAATTACAACTAAATAATAGTCATTAGATATTCAAATTAAAGGCTTAGATCATCAACCCTGAAATGTCAATACGATAAAAAAAAAACGTTAATAAGGCCATAGAATTAATTCCAAAAAATATCAATAAGGGGTATTAATGTCAATTAACTATAAAATTAGTTATAACTAACTTTTAAAAGAAATCCCAAAACTTTAAATTCATATAACATATATCAAATTATAGATAATTTTATAAGGAATCCAACGATATCCTACAAGCATATGTTCCGACGTCAAAATTTGAAAAAAATTCGTAAATTTTTAATTTTTTCGTACAACATAAATTTCAACATACTATATAAAATACGTCAATATAAGCAATGTGTTAACATTCTTCAAGCATTGTGTTGACATTCTCAAAGCATTGTGTTTATATTTTCGGAATATTATATTGACATTTTCATCCAAAACCCTAATTTGGAGTTTTTTTTATCTTTTTCGATTTAATTAATAAAAAAGAAAATTACACGTGACAAATTGTAGACCACACGTTTTCTAAAATTCTATGGCCTTAAATTAGTTGTAGTTAGAAATTAAATGATGAGTTAGCAATTGATCACTCCCATATACTACTATAAACATGATATGATATATAAGGGTTATGAGTTGTGAACATGGTTCTAAAACTGGATGTGGACCAATTTGTAGAATCAATGAAAATAACAAAATAAACATGATATGATATATAAGGGTTATGAGTTGTGAACATGGTTCTAAAACTGGATGTGGACCAATTTGTAGAATCAATGAAAATAACAAAAGAGACTATTTTTTTTTAGAAATGCACGAAGCATTACATATTTCTCATTTACCACTCCATAATATTTCCATGATAAATTATTAATTAAAAATCCTATAAAGCAATATATTTTCTCCGTTCCATTCTTTTTTAGGTTGTCCCATTAAAAGTTTAGTCATTTTCTTTTACAAAATATAACTCATTTATCTCTTTCACTTTATTCTTTTACAATGTTCCTACTTTATTCTCTTTCATGTTTTATTTTCAGTACACTCCACTTAACTTATTAAATAGTAATAGTATTCATTTCTTAATCTTTGTTCTCAAAATAAATGCTTCAATATTAATAGGATGGATGGAGTAATTTTTAGTTAACAAGATGTCTCATTTTGAAATTTATAGAAGAGAAGATTTTATTATCATGACTAAAAAGGTAGGAAAAAAAAGAGATAGAAAATACTCATAGTCAAATACTATAAGTAGATGAGTTCAAATAAAAACATTTCTTAGTTGGAGTTCAATTCTTAGTAGTACAAACACACATGGACACACATTAACCAACCGTGAACAATAAAAAGAAGGAACTTATTACTAGAATGCTTAAATATTAGACATGATGCATGAATCGTTGTTGTATAGCAACTTCTGAAATCGTTCCATATGTGGTTGGTGCAGCGTGATTGCAAGAAACACGATCCCTTCATTTTCCTGATCAGAAAACAGAAAACTCTTTCCTTCTGAGAGAGCTCCGCCAGGACAGATAAAAACAGGCTTCCCCAACCCGAATTCCGCCTTGTGAACCGGCAGCCTTACCCAGCTCGTTATCCCGAAATTGGGGCATTTCACATTGTTTTGGCTGCGAACAATGCCTTCCACATTTCGCAAATGCAACTCCAAGTAATCCATAGCAGACCTCATGTATGCATCGTCCATTCTAACGATTGCCTCGTGCACTTTCTCCACCGCAAACTTCAACGGCTTCGATTCCAGCTCCCCAATCAGAGCAAATGCGCCGGTGTAGAAGATCCCGTTCCCGAAGTATCCAAGCGGGAGAGGGGGCCGTAGCCTCTGCCGCGCGTCCACCGGTAACTGCAGCTTCGTTTCCTGATCTGGTGGCAGGCCGCGGGCAATGCTGACGCAGCGCCACACGTGGCCTGCCACCACCTCGTACATGGTATAATTCGAACCATCATTGCATTTTTGCTTGAGGGTGTTGATGTGATTGCGGCTTAGCCTGAATGTGGAGAATGTTGTGCCACCATCGCCATCGAGAGGGGTTTTGAGCGGCGGAGGGGGTTGGTGCTCGATGTGGCGGAAGCGGGGTTGCGGGGGGTTGCGCGCCGAGAGGACGCGGCGGTCCAAGGAAACAGTAGGGACGGTGGTTAGGCCGCGAGCGATTTCGGACCACGTGTTGATGAAATGGGTTGCGGAGATCCCGTCAGATGTGTGATGCTCGTTGGCCAAGCCTAAGCTCACTCCGCCGCATTTGAAACGAGTTAACTACATGTACCAAAATCAAAATCTTACTCACAATTATTTAAAGACTCGATTTATTGGATGTCTATTAGTAGTACTATTACGCTTTTTGAAAACGCACCTTCACCAGAAAAAGTGGAAAAGTGGAAATTCCATGAGAATAGTCGACGGTGGGGGCGAGGTTGAGGTCAGGCCGGGGTGTGCAGAAATCACCCAACTCATCGAGGGTGGCGTCGCATTCTGCCTCCTCGAACAACACCCCTTCCCTGTTGCAGTTGATCTCAAGGCGGCCGTTGTCGTCCTTTCTCAGCCTCCCTGCATACGGGTAGAACTCAACAAGGGCTCGGCTCAGAGCTGCCTTCAGAGTTGCCGTGTCGAAGAAGCCGGCGGCGCCATCCCAGCGGTACAAGTACATCCACCGAGTGTGGTAGGTGTTAGGAAAAACTAAGTCTAAATTGGAGAGCCACACACTGCCCCTTGGAGTTTCTTCCATTGGTTTTACCATTATTGATTCTTTCACTCTCATCTTCATGCTTCCTACAACTGAATTACTCCTATGATTATCCTTGCGGTTATTCAAATTATAGTTGTGTATATATGTAGAGTGGAGATTGTTCATTATCTTGATTGTTCATAATGTGTGTACAGTATTGTTTCAGTTGTACTACACAAGTATTCACGTTAGCCGACACCATGTCAGTGGCACTAAACTCGCCCTTTCTTCCATTGGTTTTTACTACTCGTTTTTACACAATATTCCTTCTTAGTAGTATCACTAATTTTGTCCCCACATATTTTTAATTATGTGTTTAGTTACTAAATTCCAACTCCAATCAACAGAATTTTAATAAGATGAATTTTAAAACTTTTTCTATTGGTCTAGGTTGAGAGGCCTTAAATACATCATTCGTTAAAAAAATAGACAAAGTTATCAATAGCACGTATTTTAATATGCAATTGATAATGCAAGAGAGAGAGCAGAAAAATGAGGTCCACATTTAAAATGATATGGAGGGTTGATTTATATGAATGTGCAAACGAATGAAACTTCTAAAGTGGGACGGATAGAGTAATAGTTTTTAATTAATATTCCATAAAAGTTTGAAAACACATGAAAATTTTGAAAAATGTAAGCAAAAATAAGTTTATGCTCAACTCAGCCCAGCCCATCAACAAGTGGGCTTGGACTTCACCGGGCTGGCTGCATGGTCCGTGCCAGGTCTAGATCGGATTCGGCCTGCCCAGTCAATTTGACAATTCTTTATAGAAACTAACCTAATGTTTGTTCTCAAAAAACTAATTTTTGGCTATCGCACCTTATTTGTTTCTTATCTCGGTCCCAATCCCAAATCTTTTATTTAAGAGTGAACTACATAAGTGATACATGATCTTTCACTTTCGCACATAAATGGTACCTGATCTTTATTTTAAATCGTTTTTGGTACCTATAAATCACATTTTTGGTACCTGATGCAATTTTTACCCCAAAATGCCCTCTAAACAAACACATTTTTCCATTTGTGTCTTTGATGTTATTTTGGACATACACAAAACTAGGTACCAAAAGCAATATTATAATATCTTCTCTCATTCTTCTCACTCTTTATACTATTATTATTAATCAATATTAATATTATTATTTTGATTTATATATTAATAATTAATTTATTTTTTAACATTCAAATATACTTAATTATAATTATAGTTATAATTATATTTAATTATTGTAATAATACTAAAAACTAGTTAAAATTAATAGTATAATTATTTAAATTATGAATCACACATATTATATATAATAATAATAATAATAATAATTATTATTATTATTATTATTTTATATTAAATTAATAACTAATCAATATAGTTTTAATAAAAATTTAAAATTGTGAATTGTATTCATAATGATATAAAGAGTCGAATATTTTTAGTTATGTGTTTCAACCCTAAAATGAGTATAAAATAATTTAATAAAAAATATTTAATTGCTTTAATTATTTTAAATAATTAATTTAATTAGGTTTTTTATTCTTGATTTATATTATGAATGAAATTAGATGTATGTATAAAACACTAAAAAGAAAGAAGAAAAAGAAGAGAAAAGAAAAAAGAGGAAACATAAACTAAGGAGAAAAAGAAAGAAGAAAGGAAGATAAAATACTAAAAAAAAAGAAGAAAATGGAGAAAAAAGAAAGAAGAGAAGAAAAAAATAATCACATGTTTACTATTTAATGGAAATCTTCAAAAATATCCTCCATAACAAAAAAAAAAACATGTTTGGTACCTAGGGTTATTTTTGTCACTGGGTACCAAAAACGATATAAAATAAAGATCAGTGTACCATTTGCGTGCGAAAGTGAAAGATCATGTATCATTTATGTAGTTCACTCTTTATATAAAGAGTGAACTACCAAAATGGTCCCTGGACTATGGGTTTATCTCGCTCATAGTCCCCGGACTTTAAAAATATCGCCAGTAGTCCCTGGACTAAGGGTTTATCTCGAAATTGGTCCTTTTGGCTTTTTTTGGTACGAAAATACCCTTTGATATTATTTTGGGAGGGTTTGGGCAATTTGGTCTTTTTACACTTTTAACATTTTAAATCTGATATTATTTCAGTTATGTACTAACTTTGATATTATTTCAAATTTATCATCCTTTTTCCCTCTTGTCATCCTTCACTTTGTTTCTTTATTTCAATATTAGATTTAATTTTACAAAATTTTAAATTTTAATTTTTAAATATCAATAAATTTTTTTAATTATAAAAATGATTAAATAGCAAAAATTAATAGTTATAATCAATATTTGATAGTGTATAGTACTATGTAATCAATAAGGTATGACAATGCCTTAGTTTTAATCAATATTTAATACAGTAGCTTTAATCATAAATAGATTATATAAGACAATTTATTCTGAAATAAATATGCATCTAATGTAAGACTAATATAGTTTTCGTTTATTAATTTGAAAACAATCAAAATTTACTAGAAAATTTCAACAAAAATACTCATATATAAAATTTTTAGTAGGATCAAATTTTTAGTCAACTTCATAATATTTAATCACAAGCAATTATAACAACCGAACGGAGGCTAAATAGAATAACTCTTATTTTTCCATCATGATTAATATTATTTTTCTGTACTTCTTCAATTCAATTGAATATTATATTAAATAACAAAAATTAATAGTTTTAATCAATATTTATAGTGTCCATGAATTAATAGTTTTCATTAAAAAAATTTATTGATATTTAAAATCTAAATATTAAATTTAATTTTATAAAATTAAATCTAATATTGAAATAAAAAAAAACAAATTCAGTGAAGGATAACAAAATGGAAGAAGAATGATAATTTTGAAATAATATCAAAGTTAGTACGTAACTAAGATAATATCATATTTAAAATGTAAAAGTGTAAAAAGACCAAATTGCCCAAATCCTCCAAAAAAATAAAAAAATGTTTGGTATTTTAGGGTTATCAAAAAAAACCACTGGGTACCATAAACGATATAAAATAAAGATCAGGTACCATTTGCGTGCGAAAGTGAAAGATCATGTATCATTTATGTAGTTCACTCTTTATTTAAAAAGGAAAATCTTTCTCACTCTCGAAGTTGTTCTTTTCAACGGAAAGTGGTGAAAGAATAAAAGAAAAGTTGGCACTTATGCTTTAATTAATTTAGTACTACTATCAGTTGTGTTGCAGTGGGACTCTTAAAAAAGAGCAAAGACAAAAAGAGCAAAGAAAGATCTAAATCTAATCTAATGGCTTCATGGGCTGAAAACAATGATTTCACAGCAATAAAGATGGCTGCAAAAATCATTTCTCAAAGTCAAAAATATGTATGAAGACTTTGATGATTCCTTTAGCAGTTATGCTATTCTCCTTTTTGGCCTATTCCTTTGTTCGTTGCGCAATTAAAATTTCATGTTAGTTTTATAATTGAAAGTTCGCCACCAAAGCATATAAGCAAAGCATTCTTATTTGCAAAGAGAATCTTTTGGAAGAAACAACAACCTTATAAATTGACTTAGTATTATTTATTTTAATTTCAATTCCAATTATCATACTATTATTCAAGTCTTATAAAATTTTAAGTGACAATTTTAGCTCGTTATTGAGAATTATATCAAAATGGGCCATTCAACGTTAATTATCTTGTTGTTTTAGTTTATTATGTTTTTAATAACACAAAAAAGACATTGATTTGTGGAATGTATTTCCACGATTTTAAATTTATAAGAACTGAAATATCAAGTGGAAAGCAAAGCATTCTTATTTGCAAAGAGAATCTTTGGGAAGAAACAACCACCTTATAAATTGACTTAGTATTATTTATTTTAATTTCAATTCCAATTATCATACTATTATTCAAGTCTTATAAAATTTTAAGTGACAATTTTAGCTCGTTATTGAGAATTATATCAAAATGGGCCATTCAACGTTAATTATCTTGTTGTTTTAGTTTATTAGGTTTTTAATAACACAAAAAAGACATTGATTTGTGGAATGTATTTCCACGATTTTAAATTTATAAGAACTGAAATATCAAGTGGAAAGCAAAGCATTCTTATTTGCAAAGAGAATCTTTTGGAAGAAACAACAACCTTATAAATTGACTTAGTATTATTTATTTTAATTTCAATTCCAATTATCATACTATTATTCAAGTCTTATAAAATTTTAAGTGACAATTTTAGCTCGTTATTGAGAATTATATCAAAATGGGCCATTCAACGTTAATTATCTTGTTGTTTTAGTTTATTATGTTTTTAATAACACAAAACAGATATTGATTTGTGGAATGTATTTCCACGATTTTAAATTTATAAGAACTGAAATATCAAGTGGAAAGTCCAGATAATGTTAAATGTTTCACAAAACATATTGTAAAAAGAGAGAGAGATAGGATACGGTTTGTATGGAATTGGATGATCTTATTATTGAGTATTGCTCCCTTTAAATTGAGAATATAGTATGATGTACATGGTATGTTCCTATAATCAATCACCCTATTCAATACAATATATTCAATCAATCTTTGATTGGAATAATTGATTCTCAATCAAATCTTTATTATTTCTAACAATCCCCCTCAAATTGAATGGTGGGATTGTTGGGGTTTGTATACTAAAAGATGCTTCGAGCGTACATGCCTTTGTACAGTCAGCTTGTGCATGTATACGAGAAACGCCACGTCCACTTGTTTACCTATTTATGAGAATAAATAATATAATATAATGATTTATTATTGAAATATAATAAACAAGTCTAAGGCTTTTTACTAAGAAGGTCAAGTAGGAAAATTCGATGAATCTCCTCATGAGTTTTCCAGTAGGGGACTTGGCCAGATCTAGTAAGAAGAAAAACGTATTCACAACCTAGATAGGCTTTGGCTACCTATTGGTACGGTTGCGGTGTTTGTGATAATTCTCTCTTACCTAAGATGAGATTAGTAACACCGGTGTGGTAAAGCACTGAAAGGATCTAATCCGAAATGTATTCTTTATTGCTATCTACTGAAAGAATATATTTCAGAAAGTTTAGTATTTTCTAGTCTATGATATTAATATCAATATTGTTTATTCAATCAAACGCCACTTTGACTTATCAATATGTGAGAGTTTGTACGTAACTCAAGTTCATGATATCTTGGGTGGTAGTAATTGAACAACATGAAGGTATTGGAATATTATTTCATAGAATTCGCGTGCCCAGTGTGGTATGATTAAATCCCTAAGGGGTGATCCCCAAGAGGTGTTTGAAAAAAGAATTTATTATTCAGAAAACTGCGCAGTTGGAATTGATTCCACGAATAATAAATAAAGTTTCAAACTAGAAAAACTCTTTGGAGAATTAATTTAATTCTAGTCACATAGCAGACAAAAGAATTAAATTGACGGATCAAGATAATCTTAAACGCGGGAAATATTATAAAATAAAATGGACCCAAGTTATTTGTAATTTGGTGATTTAAGTGGGAGTGCAATATTATTCTTTAGTGGAACAAAATAATATTCCATTGATAATATATTAAATCATGGGTCATTTGATTTAATTAGTTAATTATCTAATGGGTGAGCCCAACACTTAAGTCATTCCATGGATCCCCTTACTAGCCCAATAAGGTCCACTATAAATAATGAATGAAATGGAAACCCTAGCATACAATCCAAGACAACACAAAACCCTAACCCTAGGAGGCAAATCGGCGCCTCCCTCTTCTCTCTCACTTGTCTCGATTTTCGTGCCTAGCACGTGGGAGAATTAGGGTTTTGATTATTGTTCTTGATCTATCCTAATTCATAGGATTAGATCTAGACAATTTTGTGTTTGTATTGGGTTTCCCTAGATCCATTCAAAGTTATTTAATTGATTATCTAAGATCCGCCCACACGGATGGAGAATCAAGGACAAGGGAATAGTACGGAAGATTCGTGGTCGATAAACCAAGGATCTCCGGGTGGTGCAGCTAGCAACGTCAATCCAATGATGGATTATGAGGTAACAATCGAATCTACATCGAATATGTATGATTATGTGTTTATTTGATGTTATATCTATAGATCTATGTTTGTTGCATGAAATTGGAGTCGAATGCATAATCACCTAAATAGATCCGTCTAGGACCTGTTTGTTTTCCGTGTCTTCCCCTCAAATTGAATGGTGGGATCTCCAACACTCAATTTGCGCAATGCCTCTTCAAAACTTCTAGCATTGACTGCTTTGGTCAGTATATCAGCCAGTTGGTCTTCAGATCTAACAAAAGGAAACTCGACAGTACCGTTCTCAATGTTTTCTTTGATGAAGTGTCTATCCACCTCCACATGCTTAGTTCTGTCGTGTTGAACTGGGTTCTCTGAGATGCTGATAGCGGCCTTATTGTCGCAGTACAGTTGGCTCCTCTTTGGTGAGAAGTTAATTTCTTTCATTAACCTTCTGAGCCACAAAATTTCAGTCAAACCACTTTTAATTCCACAGAACTCTGCTTCTGCACTTGAGAGAGCTACCACCTTTTGTTTTTTACTCTTCCAAGTCACCAAATTCCCACCAACAAAGGTAAAGTAACCGGCTGTAGATTTCCTGTCGTTCGGATTTCCTGCCCAATCAGCATCTGTATAGCCATGGATTTCAAGGTGTTCATTCTTTGAGAACATCACTCCATGCCCCGTTGTCCCTTTCAAATACCGGCAAATCCTGAGTGCTGCCTCCATATGGTCTGCCTGTGGCTTGTGCATAAACTGGCTTACAATCCCGACTGCATAAGCAATATCAGGCCTAGTGTGGGAGAGGTAAATGAGTTTTCCAACCAGTCGTTGGTATCGACGTCGGTCAGCTAACTCAGCTCCATCATTGATCTTCAATCCATGGTTGACTGCCATGGGGGTGTCCGCTGGTTTACACTCTAGTAGGCCAGTTTCTGCCAGAATGTCTAAAATATACTTCCTCTGCCTCAGGAATATCCCCTTCGGAGATCTGAGCACTTCGATGCCAAGAAAGTATTTAAGATCTCCCAAATCCTTCATCTCGAATTCTTGAAACAGGTTCTTCTTCAGACTTTCAATCTCCTCGAGGTCGTCACCTGTAATGATCATATCATCCACATATATAATCAGGCAGGTGATTCTATCACCTCGTTTCTTCAGAAACAATGTATGATCTGAATTGCTCTGCTTATACCCATATCCCTTCATTGCTCCTGCGAATCTTCCGAACCACACTCTCGGAGACTGTTTAAGCCCATATAGAGTCTTCTTCAAGCGACACCCTTCTCCCATTTTAAAGTCTGTGGCAAATCGTGGAGGTGCTTCCATGTAGACTTCTTCTTCCTTCCTCAATTCTCCATGAAGAAAGGCGTTTGTCACATCAAATTGGTGTAGTGGCCAATCTTTGTTTGCTGCTATAGATAGTAATACGCGGACTGTATCCATCTTGGCAACCGGGGAGAATGTTTCTGAGTAATCCACTCCATACGTTTGAGTGTACCCTTTTGCTATGTCACGACCGCACTTACTAGTTATAGCAAGATTGGCTATATCGTGACTAAATATAAGGTAAAAGAAAAACGTGAAACATTTGACATAACAAGACAACCTGAATGGGAAAGGAAGAACAAACATTGACATAATAAGGCGGCTTGAATTAGGTACTCATAGTGAGTTCAAAAGGGTCATCGCAAAATAATCAGAGTAATAAGAGATACTGGTACTCGTTCAACAGTATCGAAGATCCTAACTTAATAGAAAGGAAGTACATTTGCAGCGGAAATGTTCCAAGACAATACAACATGTATGGAGACACGATGTATTGGGCCTTCTAACTACTTATTAGCATTTTCCATTTTTCTCAACACCGCCGTCCCTCGATCACATTCAACCTGCACGTTAGAAAAATAAACATGCAGGGCTGAGTACTTGGTATACTCAGTGGACATAGTGCCAAAATAGTTCTATTTTAAATTGTCAATGCCACAGTTGAGTGATCACGGGGTTTTACTTAAAAGACCCGAGTCACTAAATACTTTTCCTTTCGTTAAGATTTTGATTGCGCAATCACATCACATAACTATACCATATCTGAACATTGTGTGAACCGGGAATGTGGCCACATTCCACGACGGTCACTGGACCGGCCAACTCTTATGTTAGCTCACGTTCCCCTTATGTGTACACTGGTCCAAGTAGGGTTTGCGGCCCTACTGGGACCCGAATTCGATTTAACTTAGTTGGCATAGCCAAGCAGATAGGTAAGCATAAAACAAAACATGACATGACAACATACTTGAGTAAAGAATAACATTTTCATACTAAAGTCACGTTTTGAAAGAAATGCCCACCTCAAAAGCTAAAGCTCTTTCCGTAATTTCCTTAACTTGGCCTTAGATGACGTTCGTAGACGCCCCTTTAGGAAATAACATAATACTTAATTAGACTTTGATAAATCAATTAAGCTTAAACGTGGATGCATCCTAAGTGCGTGCTCTTTTATTCTTTTCCTTAAATTTTTCTAGAAAAGTTCTAGAATTCTTGAATATTAATTAAATCAGTAGATTTAATTAATTTAAACCAAATTGCTTAACTAGAGGGTGTTACCTCCTATGCCATTTATTCAAGCACTAAAATAGACTCGAGGTCTATTCATCATTTCGGATATAATTAGCGTACCATAAATTATTCGAGCGTTAATACTAAGGTCCGGAAATTAAATTTATCATCGTGGAATTAATTAGCGGACCATTACTTAACCTCAATTATTTGATTGAGCAACATAGGTGGGCTCATGATTTAATTAGGCTAAAGCCAAACTCCTATTTTATTTTAATTATTAGCCCAACTTCTTAGATTATTAAAAGAATTAGTCCATTCTCTATATAAAACCTTAGCCCATGTATTTAATTAATAGAGGCCCAAAAGAAAGAAAAAGGAGAGGCCCAATTTACATCCTTCTCTCAAAACCATCGGCCTCCCTCTCTCAAAACACAATTTAACTAAAATCCCCAATTTCAACCCTAGATTAGAAGGGAGGCGGCGGCGTCTCTTCCTCACGCCCCTCTCTCGCCGGCGATTCGCCGGCTTCGCTGTTCGCTGCTCCGGTCGGTGCCTCCTCTGCGTCGCCGGCGGCGCACGGCGCCCTCCCTACCTCGTCTCCGATGCTCGACGCGTAGACCCACCGCCGCTCGTCGCCATTCGTCACTCTCATCCTCGGCGAAAGTTCGGAGCTCCGTCGGTGGGAACCCCTTCTCCAACATGTTTCTCTCCCTCCGTCGAGTTCGGAGAAGTCCTCGGCTGCCCGACGAGCAGGGCTGCCGCCTGCTGCGTCGCTCGGCGCCGGCTCCAGCCATCTCCGCCTTTCCTCTCCGGCGAATAGGCATCGCCTTTCTCCCTCCGTCTCTCTGTCCTGCTCACTCCACCGCCAGCTTCTAGTTCTGGGCGACGACGAGCCGGCGTCAACTCCGTCGCACGGCTGCATCCGTCAACGCCGTCTAAGGCTCGGGGAAACGACGGCTGCTGCGCGGCGAGGCTCGAGGCGCCGCCATTTCGCGCTACTGCTCCTGCAGTGCCATCGCCGGTGGTCTCCGAGGCGGCCCCTCGGCCTTAAATTAAGTCTTCTTTCTTTCATTACTTAGCTTATGTTGTGGCTTTATTCGACAGTAGCTAAGCTTAGTTGTTACTTGATGATCTATGAGTTTATTAGGAGGTCTCTGCTCTAAATCCTAAATCTTTTATCAAAAGCATTAGATAAGTATTGTTGTTATGAAATCTTAAGTTTAAGAGGAAAGTAACGTTTTCTTCTGTTCCATTTCATAAAAGGGCATGTTTGAGCTTTGTGTGCTACTGTTCTTCCCTCATTTCTAGTATGTCAAGATTTTGAAGGGGCTCTAACATGCTTGAGGTTTTAGTTACTATATGATGATGTGAGTAAATCATATGGGAGAAGGATGGAGATGTATTACCTCTGCAGTAGCTACTGGTTCTGCTCCTAGAACTCAATATCTCCTACTCTCAACTTTCTATGTTGCTGGGAAAATCTTAAGGTGTGTAGGAGGGTGATCAAAGGTGGTGTGGAGGGGATTTTATAGGCAAGAGTGTGTACTCGTGAAGCCTTAATTGAAGCTGTTGTATTTTCTTGTTATTTTCCTGCAGCAAATCTCCCTTTTCTTTGATCTTTTGCAGCCACTTTATCTTAATGTAGTTATTTGTTGGCTTCTTTTTTTTTTTTTTTGCAGGAGCTTGTTGGGAGATCAGGAGCTGCAGCTGCCCTTGCCCCTTTTTGGCAAGGTATTTTGGTCTATAAAAGAAAGGTTGCTGCTCCCTTTTCTTTACTTAGGAGACAACTAGCCTCAGTTCTTGCAAGGTTTTTACTTGATCTTGTTTTTCATGTTACAGTTACTCAAAAGAGATGCTGGCTCGTACTTGACTTATTTCAACCAAAAGGGCCGAGCAAAAAGGGCTTGGGCCTGAGGAGAAAGTCCAAAAGTGGAAGCTACACTATAAAGAAATATAGTTT
>NC_062970.1:12601299-12617353 GCF_023119035.1 Salvia hispanica
AACCATTTTCAAATCTATCCAAGTATCAGATTTTCTCTCTGAAAACTCACCTCCATAACAACTCCTAAAACAGAGACTATACAACCATTATCTCAATCAAAACCAAAGAGAAATTCTAGTGCCAACGATCCAACAATAGCTTCACCACAATCACTCAGAGAAAGCCTAAACAAACCCGAGGGCCACTCGTTCCGTAACTGAAAACCATCTACGTATTTTACCGCTTTTCCCTCTCCACCATAACCGTGTGGATTGCGACCACGATGTGATCGCGTCCCTCGTGGTTGCCCAACTCCGCCGCGAACACCTTCCTGAGAAATTCAGTCACACAAAACTACTACTCCCTCCGTTTCGCCATAGTTGAGGCGAAACTTTTTGGCACGGAGTTTTAGAAATGAATATTGAGTGTGTTAAATAAATAGATAAAAAGTAAGAGAGAGGAAAATGTTGAGAGAATAAAGTATAAAGTGAATAAAGTAGAGAGAGTAAAGTAAGAAAGAGAAAAAAGTTACCATATAAGGAAATGACTCAACTATGATGAAACTTCCCGAAATAGTAAAATGACTCAACTATAGTGAAACGGAGGGAGTACTACGCAAAGGATTGAAGCCGGATTGAAGCGGATTTGGAGGCTGTCGAGAGGCGGATTGAAGCCGCATATGGTGAATAGGCAGGGATTCGGAAAGGATTTGACGGAGTTGAGGAAATGTCTTGGAATTGGGGACTTCGATATTTATGTTTTTTTTTTTTTAATTTCTAAAATGGGTTAGAAAATGTACATTACGTGCATAATTTAACTTTTTCAGTATTTTACAATAAATATAATTGATTTGAAATAAATTACGACATGGAGTACTAATCATCTCGTAATAATTTTAGAATGAGATTGAAAATTTAACTTATATAATTATAGGGGAGTGATCGATTGCTAATTCATCATTTAATTGCTAACTACAACTAATTTAAGATCATAGGATTTTAGAAAACTTGTGGTCTACAATTTGCCACGTGTATTTTTCGTTTTTATTAATTAAATCAAAAAAGATAAAAAAAAAAACTACCAAATTAAGGTTTTGGATGAAAATGTCAATATAGTGTTTTGAAAATATGAACACAATGCTTTGATAATATTAACACATTGCTTATATTGACATTTGACATGTATTATATTGACATATTTTATATATTATGTTGACATTTGTGCATTACGAAAAAATTTAAAATTTTTGAAATTTTGACGTCGGAACATATACAAGTGAGATCTCGTTAGAATCCTTATGAAATTATCTTTAAGTTGATATATGTTGTGCAAAAAAATAATTTAAATTGAAAAAGTTATATGCGTTTTAAAGTTATGAGATATTTTTCAAAAGTTAGTTACAACTAATTTATTGTAAATTGACCTTAATACCCTTATTGACGTTTTTTGTTGATCGTATTGATATTTCGGGGTTTGATCTAGGTCCTTCATTTAAATATCTAATGACTATTATTTAGTTGCAGTTAGCAATTAATTATTGAGTTAGCAATATAACACTCCCCCATTTCAGGTAAGAAGAAATTTATATTTTACTAAATATTACTCCGTATATAATAAATTCAAATCATTGCAGCAAATTAAAATCAAACTCTAAATTATGTTAAAATTTAATAAAAACTTTTTATATCATTTCTTTTTTACTGCTATAGAAAGTTATGATAAACAACAAAACTAATTATTATTAAATTTAATTAAAGCTAAAGGAAAGTAAAGTGAGGCATTTTAATGGGACGAAGTGAGTATATTTATCTCTATTCTTAAAATTATACTTTCTCATATATATAGGTATTGAAGCAGAAAATTTTGTAAATAAAAATTGTATTATAATACTCCATAATATTTCATTCGCTTTGTAAATATAGATATTTTTGAGATTACACGAGTTTTAAAATAGAAAGAATTTCTACTTTTACGGAATTGAGATAATATATGCTCTATGAAAAACAATAATCGCAAACAATAGTATAATTTAAAATAGGGTTTTTGGCTTTAAAAACCAAAAACTTTCTCCGAATTCCGGTTTTTCCCACGAACTATGAGATTTGTTTTTAAAACCACGAACTTTTACATCGTTTACTATTTCCCAACCCGACCCGAATAACACATTTCCGGTACGGAAGTTGTCCAACGTGGACAGCCGCAAAAATGACATGGACGCCAGATTTTGGATCCTTAAATGACGTTGTTTTACACTCAATCACATACAAAACATTACACAACTCTCCTAAACCCTAAAATCGTCATCTTCGTCCATCCTCACTTCGATTTCAACCTGCTTCGTTTCATCCTCACTTCGAAATCAGGTGTCGGTAGGCTAATCAATTTTCTGAGTTTTTGGGTGTTACTTTCTATCTTCAGAATCATCAATTTCGCGAGTTTGAAACATCCTCACGAATTGTAGGTCGAAATTCAAATGTCGTGTTCATCTTCAGAAAATTTAATTGGCTTTCTTGCGTGCAAGTCGAAGAACCCGACCAACTTCCACCTTCTTCGATATCGGGACCACTCCTTCCTCGCGAATCAAAAAATCGAAGCTTTGGCACATGAAAATCCCCAAATATGCGAGAGAGAAAGGAAGAAGATTGATGGATGAAAAGCCCTAACTTACGCTGGTTTGTGCTCTTTTATTTGAGTTTTTTTGTGTGAATATGTATGGATGAAAATCTCCAAATATTTAAGTTGTATTTTGTGAATATTTAAATTGTATTCTATTTAAGTTAAATTTTGCCAAATATTTAAGTTGTGACTGTATGTAGTATTTTTGCCAAATAGGATTCAAGTAATCACTTTAATGACATATAGGACTAAAATTGACAGATAGACAAACCGGGTTTGGTCGTTGACCCGCCGGGGAAATAGCAAACGATGTGAAAGTTCGTGGTTTTAAAAACAAATCTCATAGTTCGTGGGAAAAACTGGAATTCGGGGAAAGTTTTTGGTTTTTAAAGCCAAAAACCCTTTAACACATTTAGGCCCTACATGGTATGGTGGAATGGAGTGGAAGAATTGAATGACATTTCTACCTCCATTCCATTCCTTTCCTTGGTATATTTTGCTCTTAAGAATAAACATTCCCTTTGGAATCACCATTCCCTTCCACCCATTTAGCTAAGCAATGGCCATTCAATTCCATTTCATATTCCTTTCTTCTTATTTTAAATTTTAACAAAATTATATAAATGTTATTTTATTTATATTTAAATTTAATATCATCACAATTTTATAATAAATTAAAAATTTTAAAATTTTTAATAATCAAAAAATCCACAAACACACATTTCCACACACACACACATACTTCACACACTACACACATTTCACACACTACACACACTTCACACATTTCACACACCACACACATACTTCACACATTTCACATATTTCACACACTACACACATTTCATACACTACACACACTTCACATATTTCACACACCACACACTACACACATTTCATACACTACACACACTTCACATATTTCACACACTACACACACTTCACACGTTTCACACACTACACACATTTCACCCACTACACACACTACACACACATCACATATTTCACACACTACACACTACACACACTTCACACATGTGCTTAGTGTGTGTAGTGTATGAAATGTGCATAGTGCATCTATTGTGTGAAATATGTGTAGTGTGTGTAGTGCATGTAGTGTGTGAAATGTGTGTAGTGCGTGTAGTGTGTAGTGTGTGTAGTGCGTGTAGTGTGTGAAATGTGTGAAGTGTGTGTAATGTGTGAAGTGTATGTAGTGTGTGTAGTGTATAAATGTGTGTAGTGTGTGAAGTGCGTGTAGTGTGCAAAATGTGTGTAGTGCTTTTTGGTAAAATCAACATATTAATTATTCATATTTCATTCCATTCCATTTCCATATTAATTTGTAGTTATTAAACATAGGAATGGAATCAATCAAGGAATAACAATTTCATTCCTTGTGCTTACCAAGCACAAGAATGGATCCAATAAACTATATTCTCTAACTTCTAATCTCCTCTTACCTCTTTTCCAATTTCACTTCTAATTTTATTCCGTCTACTCGCTGCACATTTCACCCGCCACTTCTGGCATTCTTACCTCTATTCCATTCCTTTGCTTGGTCTCTTAGGAATAACCATTCCCTTTGGAATCACCATTCCATTCCACATGGAATAACCATTCTATCCATTTAGCTAAGGAATGATCATTCCATTCCATTTCATATTCCTTTCTTTTCTTATTTTAAATTTTAACAAAATCATATAAATATTATTTTATTTATATTTAAATTTAATATCATCACAATTTTATAATAAAATTAAATTTTTAAATTTTTTAATAATTGACAAATCCACACACACACACTTCACACACTACACAGATTTCACACACTTCACACACTACACATATTTCACATATTTCACATATTTCACACACTACACACACTTCACATATTTCACACACTACCCACATTTCACACACTACACACACTTTACATATTTCACACACTTCACACTACACACTACACACACTTCATATATTTCACACACTACACACATTTCACACATACACACATTTCACATATTTCACACCCTACACACACTTCACACAAGGTGTAAACTAATTTATTGATTTGTATGCATGTCCAAAATTTATTGATTTGACATGCACATATGTAAAATTATAAACTAATTAGTATATTAAATGAGTACTCAATTTGTCTGACACATCGTGCGTAAATTTTCTTCAAATAATAAATTTAGAGTATCCATGTTCATGCTCTCTAGTAAGAGTATGGATGTGGATCCGGATCTATATTTATTAATTTTTAATTCTTTGTTTTTCCACGAGAGCACAACACCAACATCCTGCAAGAGCATGCTCAAGGATCCCACCATTCTATTATTCAGTTTAAATATTTCAATAACTAAAAGCATTTCTACAATATTAAAATGCATTAAAAATATCCGAATTACTATTAAAAATTACTAAAAATTTAGAAATTACATAATTAAAATCCTAAAAAATTAAAAGTTACATAATTAAATTTATAAAATTAAAAACCCACTACTTGTGGCCGAATTTCACCTAAATGTATTTGATTAGGTCTTCTTGTAGCTCGATGTGGGCTTTGGTATCTCGCATTGTAAATCTTCTTTCGTTCCTTTCGCGTACCATCGTATGCACACCTCGGCGTGGGGGGAGACCTTGCGGTTGAGCTTCTGGCTTCATCTTCATCGAAAAAGTTAGTCGCCTCGGTCCTTCATCATCTATAATCATGTTGTGCAAGATAATACACGTGCACATGATGTCGAAAATATTGTTTTTGTACCACAACCGAGACGGGGCCTTCACAATGTTGAATTTAGAGAGTGTTTGAGTGAGAGAGTAAGATGTAGAGCAATTAAAAAATATGAGAGAAGTATGAGTGAGAGATAATTTGATGTGAAAAATGGATGGTGAACGTGTGTATTTATAGATATTTTTGAGATTAAAATTTTTAAAAAAAAAATAAAAAATTTGAAAAAACGGTAATAAAGCCGCTATATTTTTGGGAATCCGATTTTTTATTTAATTTTTGGGATTATTTTAACTTTTTTTTTAAAAAAAAATAGAACATAAAATTTAGTGATGGGGGGCCCACGTCAGTGTGCTCTTCGGCGCGGCGGTACTCTTGCTATTGAGCAGGGTCGTGCTGTCGGCAAGAGTACAACGGTGAGCATTGGCGGAGCCAGGAATTTAATGATGGGGGGCCAGATTTCTGATTGATAATCACAGTTTTTTTGGGTGTCTATACTGTTCAGAGCCGCTGATTCATAACCACATAGCAATAGGAGAGATCGTTGAGAAGAACACATAAATACATTACATAAAATTACTAGTTGCTAGAAAATCAACAAAATCTATAAATGAAAATTAACGATGCTAGTATTACAGTAGTATTTACATATTTATGGGATAATAAAATATTTTTTAATCACAAAAGGTGTGGGTTCCCTTTTTAGACCCATTCACCTATATTTCCTCATTTTTAAAACAAAATTAGGGTTTTGCCCTAACTTGCATATACTTGTTCGTTTTATCGCTTAGGAAAGCGGAAAGGAAGTCATCAACTTATATCACTGTTCAAGAGCGTTCAGCCTAATGTACTTCTTAGGCATACTATGTTCGCATGCATTAGTCATTTCGTAACTTTCTAAAAGTTCTTAATCTATCATCATACTTCACATAATCGAGCATGCGTAATTAATAATACTTTAGCATTTGTCTCAAGACATCCTTATGCCTAACATTTTAAACTTGAAATTCCATAGTTCATAGGAAAAATTGGAATTTACATGCTTTTCCTTGAAAACCTTGAATGTTTTCACAATATCTTCAGAAAGAAATCATTTTTCCTCTTATCAAGTTCTTTCATGAATAACTGAAAATTTTCTGGTAAGAACTTCTTTCTTACCTCATTGCTGCAGTTGAACGTGACGAGTCGAGGTGTTGGGTCCCTTTAAGCTTTCCATTTTAGTACTATTCTAGTCTAGTACTATCATTCTAGACTAAGGCTTGAAAAGAAGGTTCTTGGGTCCAGAGCGAAAGAACGTTGCTCTGATACCACTCTGTCACGACCACATCTCCCTAGTACTAGTGAGCGTAGCTATTTCGTGACTAAAATAATCTCATCAATCATGAAATAAACATAAGAGCAATAATTCAACTCGAGGTGATAGTTTCAAAGGCGAATGGGTACATAGTCAAAAGAGAATCAGAGTATCAAGACTAAAAGCATAAGTTTATTGAACATAGTTCTACTGCAGCGGAAGAGACCAAGACAAGGTAGTATGTATGGAGACACACTACCCTGGGCTACCTATCTACTTATTTAGGGATCGTTCCCAACACCTTCGCCTTCTCGTCCACGTTCAACCTGCACATTTGAAAATAACATGCAGGGCTGAGTATTTGATATACTCAGTGGGCACATTGCCAAAAACAGTTCTATTTTATTTGTCAAGCCACAGTTGAGTGATCACGGGGTTTTATTTAAAAGACCCGAGTCACTAAATACTTTTCCTTTAGTAAAGATTTTGATTGCGCAATCACATAACATGGGTATACCATATCTGAACTTTGTGTGAACCGGGAATGTGGCCACATTCCACGACGGTCACTGGACCGGCCAACTCCTTTGTTAGCTCACGATCCCCTTATGTGTACACTAGTCCGAGTAGGGTTTGCGGCCCTACTGGGACCCGAATTCGATTTAACTTAAATTGGCATAGCCAAGCAGATAGGTAATCATAAAACAAAACATGGCATGACAACATACTTGAGCAAAGATTCACATTTTCATACTGAAATCACGTTTTGAAAGAATGCCCACCTCAAAGCAAAATCTCTATCCGTAAGTTCTTTAACTTGGCCTTAGACGACGCGTGACGACGTCCCTTTAGGAAATAAAATGATACTTAATTAGATTTTGATAAATCAATTAAGCTTAAACATGGATGCATCCTAAGTGCGTGATTATTTTATTCCTTTTCAGGCTCGAGGCGCGGCGAGGCTCGAGGCGCCGCCGCTTCGTGCTACTGTTCGGCGCCATCGTCTATGCAGCGGTGCATGCGGTGGTCACGCCCACCCAGCTCTCCTTGCTGGCGTTTGACGCTATTCGCCGTCGTCCAGAGCTGGGCAGCCGCCGCCACCATCCGTCGCGAGCCGCCGTTGCTGCTGTGCTGGGCAGCCCTCCGCCACCGTTCAAAACGGGCAACCCAAGTACAATTGTAAAAGCTAAGTTCTTTCACTCTCTTCGTTTCTTAGTATTTTGTTCAAGAATTTGGGCAGTAGCTATGTTGGAGACGTTTGATTATTGTGATTTGAGGTTGTGATCTTGGAGATAAATTTTAGCTCACTGGAATGAGTTTGATCTTTGAGGGCTAAAGTGTTGATTTTAAAACGGTTATATTTTGCTACTGAAATTTAGCATAAGGGCAGTCTATTGTACTTTTGTTCCATTTGTGTGTTAAAGCTCTACGAATGCTACTACGGTTATGAGATTTCTCTAGCCATGATTCTATATCCTTGAGCTAGCATGATGTTCTACACAGAGGCAGGGGTGTGCTTGTGCTATATTGACTTCATTTAAGATCTAGCATGCCATTAGAGATTTCTAAGCTAAGGTGCTTCTATACATGCTTGTGTTTTGTTCTTCCTACTGATTCCGTGTTATGGATTTGCAAGTGACCTCTTTGTGCTTAAGCATGGTTGTGTGGTGATTTTCTACATGGATGAAAAAGGAGTCATAAGGGGAGTTGTGTGTTACCCCTTATGATAGTGAAGAAAATGGGGCTGCCCTTGTTGTTACCCACAGCTATGTTCCACTCTCTAACTCTCTATATTGCTGGAAAAATCTTGCGATGTGTAAGAGTGTTCAGAGATGGTGTGGAGGGGAAATTTATAGGCAAGAGTGTGTGCTCGTGAAGCCTTAATTGAGGCTGCTGAAATCCTTGTTATTTTCCTGCAGAAAATCTCCCTTTTCTTTGATCTTTTGCAGCCACTTTAACTGAAATTTGGTGGTATACTAAGGACATAAGGACTATGCATTCATGTTATTTGTTGTCTTTCTTTCCTTTTTGCAGGGGCTTGTTGGGGGATCAATAGCTGCAGCTGCCCTTGCCTCTTTTGGCAAGGTATTTTGGTCTATATTTGAAAGGTTGTTGCTCCCTTTTCTTTACTTAGGAGACAGTTAGCCTCAGCACTTGCAAGGTTATTATCTTTTTTCTTTATTTGTTCTTGGTCTTCATGTTACAGGTGCTCAACAGAGGTGATGGCTCGTACTTGGTTCGTATTAAACCAGAAGGGCCGAGAAAGGGCTTGGGCCTGAGGAGGAAGTCCAAAAGTGGAAGCTGCACAAAAAAAAGTCCCTCTTCCAAGCTCTAGGCCCATACTTGTATAATTTGTACTAGCATTCAAATTTTCTTTTTCTTAAACTCATAACTCACATGTATTTAATTATGTAAGCTAAAGTGTAATTTGGAAAGTAGTTGTTGAAAGATTGAGTAAAATCAACCAAATTTAATTTGGTAACTTTTTATAGTAGTAACGGTCAAATAATTAGCAGTAGTAATTGTTTAACGCCTGGAGTATATACTCCATTTTGGATGAAAATTGGAATGAAACTGAGGTGGATATTTGAAATTTACTTAGATTCAAAGAAGAAGACAGTAATCCCAGTTTCCCCTCTCATCTCTCAAGCATGACATATTTGTTGATGTGTGGATCGAAGAGTTAGGGCACAAAAGTAAAACCTATTGTTCTTCTTTTTGTTGATTTTGGTTCTGTTACATAATACAACAATTCAATGGGAATGTGTATATGTCTATACAAGGAAGAAATCATTGAGTTACTTTCAGTATTAACCTCCCTAGATCGATTTATTAAATTCCTACGGATTCTAATTCATCACATTGGGAGATGGCGGCCGACCTCGAGGCGCAGGATCACCCAACCATCTTTGCCCGCCCAAATCTTCCTGTCACACTCCTGGTAATTTTGCAAATAATTAAATTTTCCGTTTTCATTACCATTTAACTGAAAGCAGTGTATAACCATTTTTTTATTCATATGGACTCGGCTAGTTATATCTGCTGACTGAAGATGGCTTGAATTTGAATATGAGAATAAATGAAATATAGAGACAACTGATAATCTTCTTCAAATTTAAAATCACCAGAACAGAGTAATACTAACCGGTTTTCTTCCTTTTTTTTTTGAAAATGCAAGTGTTTTTATTAATTGGTTATGTGAGATTCAACGTGTACTCTGTTACTCCCTCCGTCCATACACAATAGCTCTATTGTTGTTCGGCACGGGTTTTAATGTAGAATTGGTAAAGTAACAGAGAGGGGGAGAAAAAGTAGGTAAAGTAAGAGAGATAGGGAGAAAAAGTGAGTAAAGTATCAGAGATGGAAGAAAAAGTGGGAAAAGCATGAGAGATAAACTTTCCATTTTTAGAAAGTGATCTATTTTTTTTGGACGTCCCAAAATGGGAAAAATGATCTATTTTTTTTTTGGACGGAGGGAGTATATTTTACAAAATATTACTGTAGCAATTTTCATGTGACAATTCTTCACTTAAAATCAAATAATCGTGTTTCATTCACATACCTAATTTAATGCTTGTTAGTTTTCGGATTAAAATAACATCAAAAATTGCAGTTCGATGAACTGGTTTACAGGATAAAAATAAATGGTGGAGGAGGATTCACGTGGAAGAGGAATGCGAAATCAGAAGAGCAAAGAGTCATACTTAAAGGGATCTCCGGCACCGTGCTCCCGGTGAGATGCTGGCGATGCTGATGCCCTCGGGCAGCGGCAAGACCACCCTGCTGACAGCCCTCGGCGGCCGGCTAGGCGGTGTCTCTCCGGGACCATCACCTTCAATGGCCAGCCGCTTTCCAATGCGATGAAACGCATCACCGGCTTTGTCACCCAAGACGACGTGCTCCACCCTCACCTGACTGTGACGGAGACACTCGTCTACACGGCCCTCCTTCGGCTGCCCAATACTCTGACAAAGGCCGACAAAGTTCAGCACGCGGAGGCTGTGATTGCGCAGCTTGGGTTGGCGAGGTGCCGGAATAGCATCATCGGTGGTCCATTTGTGAGGGGGGTGTCTGGGGGAGAGAGGAAACGGGTGAGCATCGGACAGGAGATACTCACCAACCCCAGCTTATTATTCCTTGATGAGCCAACCTCAGGATTGGACTCAACCACCGCCCAAAGGATAGTTTCCACGCTGTGGGAGCTCGCCAATGAGGGCGGACGCACAGTGGTGATGACAATTCACCAACCCTCGAGCAGGCTCTTCTATTTGTTCAACAAGGTACTTCTGCTCTCGAATGGGGATCCGCTGTATTTCGGCAAAGGAGCCGATGTGTTGGACTACTTTTCCAGTGTGGGGTTTGCCCCAGGGGTTGCCATGAACCCGGCTGATTTCTTGCTGGATCTAGCAAACGGTAAGATTTGTTGTTTTTTCTTGTGTAAAGATTGGATCTGACTGTGTTGCATATCTTGTAGGAGTGGCAACGGGTGATTCAAATGAAGATCAAGAAGAGGTTAAGCTGAGATTGGTGAATGCTTATAAAACAGAGCTATCGGCCAGCGTGAGGTCAGAGCTGATTGTTGATGATAGTGGTCTTCCAACCGATGATAGGAAACTGAAGCGTTGGTCAAATCCATGGTTGTATCAGTTCTCAATCTTGCTTAGGAGGGGAATTAAAGAAAGGAAGTATGAATCCTTTTCAACAATCAAGATTGTGCAAGTCTTGGTGGTTGCCCTTTTCACTGGACTCCTTTGGTGGCAATCCGACTCGAACCACTTGCAGGACCAGGTAATAGGTAATTTTGAGTTTGAAAAGAATTGCTCCTACTGTATTGGTAGCCACTAACCCTTTTTATGATTAATAATGCAGGTGGGACTCCTATTTTTCTACTCCGAGTTTTGTGGGTTCTACCCCATGTTCGAGGCCATCTTCATGTGCACTCAAGAGCGCATGGTGCTCACGAAAGAACGAGCATCGGGCATGTACCGTCTGTCGTCCTACTTCATGGCCCTCACCCTAGGTGACCTGCCCATGGAGCTAGTCCTCCCCACCATCTTCTATACCATGACCTACATCATGGCGGGCCTCAAGCACACAGCCGGAGCCTTCTTCTCGGGCCTCTTCGTGCTTCTCTACAGCGTCATGTGCTCACATGGGCTCGGCCTGGCCATTGGGGCAGCTGTGATGGACGAGGTGTCTGCCGTCACACTTGGAACCGTGATCATGCTCATCTTCCTACTGTCTAGCGGCTACTTCGTGCAACACGTCCCTATATTTATTAGCTGGATCAGGTACATCTCCATCAGCTCACACACCCTCAGTCTGCTGTTGGGTTCGCAGTATGAGACTGAGGAGACCTATCACTGCAGCAGAAACACAACTTGCCTCGTCAGAGATTTTTCGTCCATCAAAGCTGTGCGGATCGGCGGGACAGGGACCATCGTGCCCACTTCGCTGTTCGCCATGGCTGGGACGATAATGTTTTATTGGCTGATAGCCTACCTTTTCCTTATGAGAGTTGGTGTTAAGGGGCAGTAGGCCTATTTTATTTAGTATCAGCATCTTCTTGTGTAAGAACTAAAGAGTGCTTCGTTCACTCTTTAACTTCTTCGATTTCAGTACTACTAATGCAGTTTGAGCGTAGAAATCGGGCTAAAATACTCCATGTCGGAATGATTTGAAATTCGCACGGTGTTGGTGCATGCGAATCGCAATTTGAAATCGAACGATAGTTTACTGTTTTTTCGCATGGTGCATGCGAATCGCAATTTGGAATCGATTTCAGTACTTTTAATGCAGTTCTAGTGTAGAAATCAGGCTAAAACCTTCGGTGTCAGAATGACTTGAAATTCACACGGTGCATCGAATCACAATTTGGAATCTAACGATAGTTTATTGTTTTTTCGCACAGTGCATGCGAATCTCAATTTGAAATCGATTTCAGTACTACTGATGCAGTTCGAACGTAGAAATCGGGCTAAAACCTTCGGCGTTAGAATGAATTGAAATTCGCACGGTGCAAGCGAATTGCGATTTGGAAAACGATATTTTACTGTATTTTCGGTTTCAGTACTACTAACGCAGTTCGAACGTAGAAATCGGGCTAAAACCTTTGGTGTCAGAATGACTTGAAATTTGCACGGTGCACGGTGTATAAAAGATTGTTTATGTTGCATTAAATGCTATTTATTTTGCATTATAGACTAAAATGCAAAATAAATTGCATTTAATGCAACATAAACTTTCCTTTATGCAATCTGAGGTATTTCTTCCAGGTCATCCTTTGTTGCTTAATTATGTTGTTATGTTACACTTACGTGTCATGTGGTAGCATGTGGTTGGAACTTGGAAGGATATTGTGATATCTATACACGTATAAAATGTGAGTTTTGGATTGTTTTGAATAACTATTTTGTGCAAAGGATGTAAATGCAATAAATAAAAATTATTAAATTTGATAATTGATTATATCATAATCATATATATTTGGACGGTTATTGTGAGGGGAATTTATTTCTCTAATGATGAGAATTTATTTCTTTAAGAAGTAACATCCAAATAGTGAAATAACTAATACATGCCCATGAATTTGAATATTTATAAGCTATTGAATTTAGATATTTAAATAGGATTTTGAGCATTAAACAAATTTTGTAATCTCCATGGCTTAATTTTATAATTTATAATGTTTTAATTCCATGATCTTTCATGTCCTACTATTGTGCCTATAAAAGGTATTGAGTTGTGAATGAATTACACACCAACAAAAGCATTCTCTATTATCTTTTAAGCTCTCAAGTTTTTATTGTACATTTTAGGAACATTGTATTGCTCAATTTTTGGAGCTCCATCAAGTTCATCGTGTCTGGCGGATTTGAGATGCAATATACGTTAGGAGGAAGTCGTTTCATCTTTGGGATTGATATGTCAATCCGAGAGCACTAGCCGTAATGTAATTTGTCTTGTGTGAAGATGATTTTTCTCGACTAGACTTAATAGTTCTATTTATTTTATAATTTTCACTTCCATTTCATTTATTGTTGTTTTTTTTTTCTTTGATTGCAATAGTTAGAGTACCGCGTATATATATGGTTTAAGAATCTATCCCAATATTTCTTACTACAATTCTTGGAGAGGGAGGAATTGTAATATCCTTAACTCGAAACATACATAATATTTATCTTCATTTTTACACAATTTTTTATTATATTTGTATATTTATATTGTCATTGGCGCTATAATTATATTTTAGTGTAAATAAAAATAATACTCCTTTGATCACTTATAATGAATTAATAAATTCATGTATGCATATGTATATATGTTTATTTGCAATTTGATAACTAAGCCTAGCAAAATTGAGTCGATCAACCTTTTAATTGTTCAAATAAAATAAAATAGTCTGCTACCAAATTTTGGTTTACTAATACTTTGAAATTAGGATTTATCACTTAATTGTTCTGGGATACAACTGGTTTTATATAGAGAATCTAATTATCTTATCTATAGGTGAATATGAGTAATTAAATATATTTTTACAAAAAAAAAGTTTGCAGTATTTTGAGAATTGTAAAGTAGCATAGTATAGATGTTTCATGTTTCAACAAGCCACGTTTAATAAAGATAAATACTCCAATATTTAAAAAGTCATAATGTAATAATGTCAATTCAACCCATTAATGTAATGTTATTTTTGTGTAGTTTATCATTCGGATTTTTTTTATGGCCACTATTTTGACGTTTTGAATATTACGAGTTATCGATTCATCATTTTGTTAAAAGTGTGATTTACATTTTTTTAGTAGAGAGATATGAAGGATTGTTTTAAACATATATTTCAAAAGTGTCAACACTTGATATACTCTATTCATCGTTGTCCAAATAATTGTGTTTGTCTTGATTCCATTTTGAATATGTTTAATTTTATGTCTTTAGGTGTAAAAATGAATTGAGGAGTATATAATTATTGATTTGTTATTATATAGTACTATCTCCGTCCACCAAAATTTGTCCCATTTTTCCATTTCCGTCCGTCCCCCAAAATTTGTCTCATTTTCACTTTTACCATTTTTGGTAGTGGACCCCATATCCCACTAACTCATTCATACTCACATTATATTATGAAACTAATACATAAAAGTAGGACCCACACTCCACTAACTTTTTCAACTCACTTTCTATTACATTTCTTAAAACCCGTGCCGAGTTAAAGTGAGACAAATTTTGGTGGACGAAGATAGTATATTTTTATATTTTTAAATGTTACTATATAATTATATTATTTCTTATTTTAATCAATCAATTAACATTTTAAAATTGTACGATGAAAAAATATTCTTTCGTGCATCACGCGTGGGTTAACACTAGTAAATGTAAAAGGACACTAGTGCTCCATGTATATTCAATTGTCCACCGCAATAAAATGATACTCCAACTCCTATTTGCATAAAGTGACATATGATTCATATTTTTTACATAAAAATATTTTTATTTTAATCAACTCAGATATTTATACATTATTAAGTGATACTTATCATACAATATATACTCTATCTATTCCATTATTTTTGCCACATTTTTTTAAAAGTTGTGTAAAATAAGGAGAAAAACAAAAATATAGTTCTGTACTCCCTATGTTCTATAGTAATGAAGATATTTCTTTTCGGCATAAAAATTAAAAAAATATGTGTATAATATATTAAATACAAAGATAATAGAGTAGAAGAGAAGAAAAAGTAAAGAGAATAAAGTAGGAGAGAAGAAAAAGTAAGTGAGAAGAAATGTGTTGACTGTTACTAAAAAAAGAAAATCCCTCCACTACTATGAAACGTATCAAAATGACAAAATGACTTCACTGCTATAGAACGAAGGATAATATTTAAAGTTATGCAATTAATAAAATAACTTTATAATAAATGTGTCATATATACAGTCTAAATTTAACGCAAACATAAAAGTGTAATTCATTATTCTATAAAATTAAATATATATCACGAATAATGAAACATCATTATTACTCTATTAGGTTTCGTAATATTATATTTCGCAGTACTCCCTCCGTTCCATAGTAATGGAGGCGAAACTTTTCGGCACAGAGATTAAGAAAAATTGTGTTAGGTGAGTTAAGTAAAGAGAGAATAAAGTGGAAAATGAAAAAGGTAGAGAGATGAAGAGAGAGAAAAGTAAGAAAGGGTAAAGTAGGTTTGAAAAAATGTGTTCACTTTTACTAAAATGGACTCTATTACTATGGAACGTACCAAAATTGCAAAATGACTCTATTACTATATATAGAACGGAGGGAGTATAATATAGTTAGATTACTGGATCTTAAAATATTTCAATATTACTAAAGCCCAAACAAAGTATTGCAAGATAAAAGGTCATGGCCCAATTATATAATTGAGCCCAAATTACAGATTCACGTCAT
>NC_062970.1:12617453-12724039 GCF_023119035.1 Salvia hispanica
CGGAAAGAGGCCTCCTCGACTCTGGCTTTTCCAGTTTATTTGTTTCGAATCTTCTTTGTAATTTCGTTTCAGTTACTTAGTTCTTGTATTCCTTCTTGTAAGTCTATAAACCAACAGTCAACACCCTCAAGCAAAAATGCAATGATGGTTCGAATTATACCATGTACGAGGTGGTGGCAGGCCACGTGTGGCGCTGCGTCAGCATTGCCCGCGGCCTGCCACCAGATCAGGAAACGAAGCTGCAGTTACCGGTGGACGCGCGGCAGAGGCTACGGCCCCCTCTCCCGCTTGGATACTTCGGGAACGGGATCTTCTACACCGGCGCATTTGCTCTGATTGGGGAGCTGGAATCGAAGCCGTTGAAGTTTGCGGTGGAGAAAGTGCACGAGGCAATCGTTAGGGACGATGCATACATGAGGTCTGCTATGGATTACTTGGAGTTGCATTTGCGAAATGTGGAAGGCATTGTTCGCAGCCAAAACAATGTGAAATGCCCCAATTTCGGGATAACGAGCTGGGTAAGGCTGCCGGTTCACAAGGCGGAATTCGGGTTGGGGAAGCCTGTTTTTATCTGTCCTGGCGGAGCTCTCTCAGAAGGAAAGAGTTTTCTGTTTTCTGATCAGGAAAATGAAGGGATCGTGTTTCTTGCAATCACGCTGCACCAACCACATATGGAACGATTTCAGAAGTTGCTATACAACAACGATTCATGCATCATGTCTAATATTTAAGCATTCTAGTAATAAGTTCCTTCTTTTTATTGTTCACGGTTGGTTAATGTGTGTCCATGTGTGTTTGTACTACTAAGAATTGAACTTCAACTAAGAAATGTTTTTATTTGAACTCATCTACTTATAGTATTTGACTATGAGTATTTTCTATCTCTTTTTTTTCCTACCTTTTTAGTCATGATAATAAAATCTTCTCTTCTATAAATTTCAAAATGAGACATCTTGTTAACTAAAAATTACTCCATCCATCCTATTAATATTGAAGCATTTATTTTGAGAACAAAGATTAAGAAATGAATACTATTACTATTTAATAAGTTAAGTGGAGTGTACTGAAAATAAAACATGAAAGAGAATAAAGTAGGAACATTGTAAAAGAATAAAGTGAAAGAGATAAATGAGTTATATTTTGTAAAAGAAAATGACTAAACTTTTAATGGGACAACCTAAAAAAGAATGGAACGGAGAAAATATATTGCTTTATAGGATTTTTAATTAATAATTTATCATGGAAATATTATGGAGTGGTAAATGAGAAATATGTAATGCTTCGTGCATTTCTAAAAAAAAAAAAAATAGTCTCTTTTGTTATTTTCATTGATTCTACAAATTGGTCCACATCCAGTTTTAGAACCATGTTCACAACTCATAACCCTTATATATCATATCATGTTTATAGTAGTATATGGGAGTGATCAATTGCTAACTCATCATTTAATTTCTAACTACAACTAATTTAAGGCCATAGAATTTTAGAAACGCGTGTAGTCTACAATTTGTCACGTGTAATTTTCTTTTTTATTAATTAAATCGAAAAAGATAAAAAAAAAACTCCAAATTAGGGTTTTGGATGAAAATGTCAATATAGTATTCCGAAAATATAAACACAATGCTTTGAGAATGTCAACACAATGATTGAAGAATGTTAACACATGCTTATATTGACGTATTTTATATAGTATGTTGAAATTTCTGCTGTACGAAAAAATTAAAAATTTACGAATTTTTTTTCAAATTTTGACGTCGGAACATATGCTTGTAGGATATCGTTGGAATCCTTATAAAATTATCTATAATTTGATATATGTTATATGAATTTAAAGTTTTGGGATTTCTTTTTAAAAGTTAGTTATAACTAATTTTATAGTTAATTGACATTAATACCCCTTATTGATATTTTTTGGAATTAATTCTATGGCCTTATTAACGTTTTTTTTTTATCGTATTGACATTTCAGGGTTGATGATCTAAGCCTTTAATTTGAATATCTAATGACTATTATTTAGTTGTAATTAACAATTAAGTATTGAGCTAGCAATATAACACTCCCCTAGTAGTACATTATGCCAAATTTCTCAATAATATTTTTATTATTTGACGGAAATGATAATTTTATGTGCGGTTCGGTTAATGGATAAGTTTTTAAAAATAACTTAAAGTTTCTATTGGTTTTTCTAGTGCTAAAATTTATCAGGAGATACTACTATTGGAAAGTACTTCATACTCTATGTTTTATTAAAAAACAAACGTTTTCCTTTGTGGATTATCCCATAAAAAAATTACACATTTCCTAAAATGAAAATAATATTATCTCTACTTTATTCTCTCTCCACTAAATTTACAAAATAACAATAAATAACATCCACCGAAAAATAAATATTTCATATTTATCAGGACGAAGAATATAAAAGTTAAAAATTATAATATTTATATTTCATATATTTATATATAAAATTTACTTATGTACTACCCACAAAAATTGACCAGTTTTATCATTTTTGGTCGTTCACCAAAATTAGACTAATTTATAAATATGAAAAGTTTTAAACATTAAAATACTATTCCATTTGTCTCACTCTAAGTGGAGCATTTCTAATTCGCATATTTAAGCAGTGTTTTTTAAGTAAAGTGGAGAAAATAAAGTAAGAAATGGAGAAAAAGTAGAAAGAACGATGTTTCCATATTTAAAAATATGTCATTTAGATTGGGACATCTCAAAAAGGAAAATGTATGACTTAGAGTGGAACGGATGGAGTACTAGCAATATGGACCTCACAATCCACTAACTCTACTCGTCTCTTATTTCTCTCCGTTCCATAGTAGTGGAAATATTTTTTTCTGGCACGCGATTTAAGAAAAATTATGTTAAGAGAATTAAGTAAAGAAAAATAAGGAGAAAATGAAAAATGTAGAGAAATGAAGAGAAAATAAAGCTAGAATAAAGTAAGTGAGGAAGAATGTGTTAACTTTTACTTTTAAATAAAGTAGGAGAGAGTAATCAATAACTTAAATCTTATAATAATAGGATATAGGTTAAATACAGTATATTTCTATTTAAGCGTGCTCTTCTTCGCCTCCGTTCCAGTGTCGTTGGAGTTCTTTTGCGCACGTTATTTCTTATTTTATGTTTATGTATCTTTCTACTCTTTTCTATTTTGATAATTAACTTTAACTTAAATGTAATTAAATCAAAATTTTAAAAAATAATTTGAATTTAATTTAGTATGAAATATCTTATCCAAAAACTCAAAATGAGATAGATTTTGAGATATCATTAGTGATATTTTGGATTTTACAAATTAGAGATTGCCATTAACGGATGTCGGTGACGTGTTGGACTTTGTTGGGATGCTAGCAGTGTTGTCAAACGGGCTGCCCGAGACTTGCACATCTTTCGCTTCCGATCATAATAGGCTAGGCTTTAATTATATTGTAATATTAGACTTGATTCGTGTATCGGGTATTACGACTTTTACTTTGAATTTATTCTTTGGATAGTCATTGAAAATAATTGCTAAATAGCACAAAAGTTTATTAGATGTCTCGTCTATATTTTCTTAACTTAATGTAAGATTCTTTCATATTTTAGTGCCGCTTTGAAATATCTAATATTCGTTGTATCGTGCTTTTATTTAATGTTGTAAAATCCTTTCAAAGTTTTGGGTTGTTACACACTTTATACAAAATACACATATTATACATACAGACACACTTCACACACTAAACACTCTACACATGCTATGCCATTAACCTTGCATATTTTCATTTTTTTAAAAGTATTTTCTAATAAAGTTTATATTGATGAAAATTTTGATAGTTCATGTTTAGTTAATGATAATTTGATAATTCGAGGAAAAACTGTTGGCAAATTGGTTCGATCGGTCTCACTGTTGTCATTTTTAAATGTTGTTTCAACGCATATTGCCGTTGTTAATTCCTTGTTTTTTTTTTGTCGTGCAACTTTATTCACGTGTATTGTCATGTTTTCATAATTAAAAATAATCCTTTTGGAAAATGAAACTATAAACATTCCTTATCATTTCCAGAGAATTAACGCCTTGGGCTTATCCTCATTCTTTTCATTCTCCTTTCAAGAAAACTAAACCAAAAAAATGGACGGAAGCAGCGTATACCAAAGCACAACCAGTGAATCCAAATCGATCACTTCGCCGCCGGGTAAGAAGCTCCGCCGCGTAAAACTAAAAAAATGGATTGGAAGCTAATTCAATTCCAAATTTCATGTTTGATAAAATGAAGTAGTAATTGATATGGAATTGAATTTGAAGAATTTGTGCGCACACAGTATACACAAAATACACACTCACACACACTTTATACAAAATACACATATTATACATACAGACACACTTCACACACTAAACACTCTACACATGCTATACACAAAATACACACACTGCATAGAGAGTGTGAAGTGTCTGAAATGTGTGTAGTGTGTGAAGTACGTGCTGTGGATATATAGTGAAAATATTTAATTTTATAACTGTTTGGAACTCTAATTTTCTACTTTTGATATGGAATTCAAATTTTGGAATTGAAAGATTTGGAATTGCATTTCAATTCCAAATCTATGGTACCATACATTAAATTTGGAATTAAAGACTCCAATTCTAATTCCACCCCTTCAATTCTTCTCAAACATAGGCTAAGTGACATTGCAATCAAGAATTATAGGTAGATAGAAACATTTTGTTCGTGAATTAATGTTGCAAAATGGAGTTAGTTTAATTCAATTCATGGTTAGGTATTGGTTTCGGTTCTCTTTTAAAACTGATGTAGCCGAGCGAGCATAGGTTCAATACATGGTTGTAAATACTACAAGGAGGTCATCCACGAGCCAATTTGTTATAGGATAAGAGTGGCTCATGAAGAGACCGATTTCAGTTCTTTTAACATTGATAAAAGATATTCTTATATACTTTCTCCATCTCTGAAAAGTCTGCCACTACATTACTAGTTATGTGGACCTCATTATCCACTAACACTATTTCTACTAATCAAATGTTTATACACTCTTTGTCCCAAGTAAAATACTCAATCCTTAGGCGACACGTGATTTTATGCAACTTTATTTTGTGTGTTAAGTAGAGAGAATAAATTAAGTGAAATAAATGCATATATATTTTTAGTAATCAGTCATCTTGGTTGAGATAAACCAAAAAAGAAAAGTGGTCATTTTCAAGGGGCACCGGAGGTTAGTTGCCGTCGAGAGGAGTCTGCGGAGTGTTTGAGGGAAAAGCCCTTAACATCTGGTGCTTTTTGTTCGTACTCGATGAAACGCTACAACAACAACGACAAAGGAGTATGGGGGGCACCACCCCCAGACGCGTCGCGCCGCTATCAACTTTCTTTTCGTCGGGATTTTGGTGGCCTGAATCGACAGCCGTTGGATGAAATCGATTTGGATGGACGACTTACCGAGGACCCACCATCGGGTGACCCGGTTAACGTCAAGTTGGATCGGCTTCTAGACCGATTCGATAAACTGGATGTATGGAGGGATGAAACGGACCGGAAGTTTGATAATCTGGAGCCGATGATGACGCACGAATTCGAACCGCCGCCGGGTTATGGGGATGGTGAGGAGTTTGGGGAGGATGACGGTCGTCGCCGACGATCGTGGGACAGAGGGCAGCGTCCCCGATTTCAGAATTCTGGTCGCCGGGACAATAGGAACCGGGACAATTGGGGTACCGACTTCTCGCGCAATAGGGGCGGAGGATTTAACCCTGGGTTCGACAGGCCAGCATCTTGTTGGGACCCCTGCAGCGTTTTCGCAGGGATACGCAACCGTTTGAGAAACCACAACGGGTTAAGATGGATGCACCGAGGTTCGATGGATCAGATGCGACGAATTGGGTATCCCGAGTTCAGTACTATTTCGATCATATGATGATGCCAGAGGCTCAACGTTTGCATTACGCAGTGATGCTTTTCGATCCCCCGGCGGCGGAGTGAGTGTTTAATTACTGCGCAAATAATGACTTTGTAACTTGGCACGATTTTTTGGAGGATGTGAGGCATCGTTTTGATAGGCAGAGCTTTAAGAATTATTTTGGCCTTATAGAAAAGTTAACACAGACGGGGTCGGTTCTGGATTATCACGACACGTTTGAGATGAACCTAAACCGGGTCCAGGGCATTCCCGAGTCAGAGCTATTTACACTATTTGTTGCAGGTTTAAAGCCAGATATACAAGAGCGGCTGCACCTACATCGCCCCTCATCCTTGGCTGAGACAATGACGCTCCCTTTGGAGCTGGCAGATTCACAGATTGACCGACAACAGATTCAGACGACATCTAGACGTCCGTGGCAGAACCGGGACAACCGTAACCAGCCACCCTCGACCAAGGGTCAAGGAGCAGGTCAAGCCGTTACACATGGGCGTTCCTCAAAAGTGGAGCGACCGCCGTTGATTCAAGTGTCACTGGCAGATAAAGCGGAACGTGCACGGAAGGGCCTTTGTTATTACTGCCCCGAGAAGTGGATTATTGGCCCTGTTTGTAAGCAGCGCCACCTCTGCTTTGCGGAGGATTAGGACGACTTCGAGGAGGACAATCTCGAGAGGCTGGCGACAGAAGAGCTAGCGGAAACAGATATCACACACATCCATACGATGAAGGGCAGCCATAGATCACGTCCTCTCAAGGTTATGGGGCACATTCAGGGACGGGAAGTGAGTATTCTCATCGATACTAGGAGTGATAAGGATTTTCTCCACCCGGGGATTGCAGAGAGTTTACACTTGCCCATATCACCAATTCGACCTTTCCGAGTCATCGTCGAGAACGGCGAATCGCTATTATGTTCTTATATCTCCAAGCAGACGAAACTAGAGGTTCAGGGCACTACTTTTCTGGTTGACCTCCATATTCTGCCAGTACATGGGCCGGATGTGGTTCTCGGGATGGATTGGCTGGAGTCGTTGGGAAAAGTGACAGCGGACTTCGCAGGAAAGACCTTGGAGTTTGTTCAGGGTGACAAACCAATAGTTCTCCGAGGCGTGCTTCCCCCCCGCGTCGCATGACTCTGCACTCTTTGGCGTCTCTTATGCCATCACGAGACACCGTTGACATTTTCGAGTTGCTGCTGCTGGACCAGGAGACCGCGTATCCTTCGCCGACTGAACCGAAAACGTTTCCCTCTGATCTGCCATCAGGTGTGGGGCTGGTTTTGGATCAGTTTCAATCAGTTTTTTGGCTGCCAGATGGGATACCTCCTAAGCGTCCGTTCGACCATCGAGTGCATATGCTGCCAGGTGCGAAGCCCGTGAATGTACGCCCCTATCGATACCCTTATTTTCAAAAGAATGAGATCGAGCGCCAGGTCAAGGACATGTTAGATCAGGGGATTATACAACGCAGCAACAACCCTTTCTCTTCTCCAGTGCTTTTGATTCGTAAAAAGGACGGTACATTCCGCTTTGCAATGACTATCGGGTGCTGAACAATGCAACGGTTCCCGATCATTTCCTGATACCAACGGCGGACGAGCTATTCGACGAGTTGGGGAAGGCTCGGGTCTTCACTAAATTGGATCTGCGCTCGGGATACCATCAAATCAGAATGCATGACGAAGACATCTTCAAAACGGCTTTTCAAACTCATGATGGTCACTTCGAGTTCTTGGTGATGCTCTTTGGATTGACAAATGCACCGTCCACGTTTCAAGCAGCAATGAATGCCATATTGCAGCCTATACTGCAAAAGTTTGTTATCGTTTTTTTCGACGATATTTTAGTCTACAACCCCTCGACTGAGGAGCACGCCCGTCACCTCGCGGCAGTTTTGGGAATTTTACAAGACAACAATTTCTTCGTTAAGTTATCAAAGTGCTCTTTCTGCAGTTCTTCGGTGGAATATCCGTGGAATTTAATCGAGGATGGAGCGTTGAAGGCTGATCCCGACAAAATCAAGGCGATAACGGCATGGCCGTGACCCCGAACGGTCAAGCAACTTAGAGGATTTTGGGGTTAACTAGATATTACAGGATGTTTGTCGCTTGGTATGCCAGGATTGCAGCGCCCTTGACCGAGCTGTTAAAAAAGGATGCGTTTGACTGTTCTTCCGAGGCAGAGGCGGGTTTCCAGAATTTAAAGAAGACAATGACCTCAGCGCCCCTGTATTGAGACTGCCCGATTTTGAATGACCTTTCTGCTTGTAAACTGATGCTTCTGATTGGGCATTGGAGCAGTTCTTTTGCAGGATAATCACCCAATCACTTTTTATAGCAAGAAGCCGGGCCCATGGCGTCGAGTAGCCTCCACATACCACAAAGAATTGTACGCGATTGTGGAAGCGGTGCAGAAATGACGGCAATACCTCTTGGGGCGTGAGTTCATTTTTCGCAGCGATCAGAAGAGCCTAAAGGAATTGCTTCAGCAGGTGATACAAACTCCAGATCAACAATTATATGTGAGGAAACTGATGGGTTTCAAGTTTAGAATTGAATACAAGAAAGGCGCCTCCAACCGCGCAGCAGACGCACTCTTGCGTCGCGATGGTTCGCCGGACAGCGGTGTGGGGAGCAGTGCGAGTTCCAATGAGACAATGGGGGACGATGCTGAGTCCTCGTGTACGTTATTGGTGGGGATCAGTCAGCCGGTTCCCAATCTGATCGATTTACTAATGAAGGAGACAGCCTCATCACCCGAGATGCGCGAGCTTACAAAGGAGATTAAGGAAGGGCGCTCGCCGAGCCATTTGTCGTGGGTGGATGGTTTGGTTTATTATCATCATTGAATTTATGTGAGCTCCCGCTCATTTGCTAGGGCGCCATTATTGGCGGAGTACCACAGTTCGCAAGCAGCTGGGCATCCGGGCTTCGAGAGAACGCTACGACGACTATCGGCGGAATTCTATTGGTCGAATATGAAGAAGGAAGTGCGCCGTTTTGTAGAGGCTTGTGTGGTTTGCCAAACTACGAAATATTCGACTCAAAAGCTGGCGGGATTGCTGCAACCGTTACCTATTCCGTCACAAGTGTGGGAGGATGTGTCGATGGATTTCATCACGGGCCTCCCTCCGTCGCGGGGTTATACGGCGATTGTGGTGGTGGTGGACCGTCTATCTAAGTATGCCCATTTCGCGGCACTACCTACTCGCTTCGATGCTTTGAGGGTGGCTCATTTGTTTGTTAATACGGTGGTTCGGCATCACGGTTTCCCTAAGACACTGGTCTCAGATAGGGACTCGGTATTTTTGAACAAAATTTGGGATGAAATTATGCGGCTTAGTGGGACCAAGTTGAATTTCTCTACTGCTTATCACCCGCAGTATTTGCGGGCATTTGCGGCGGACCGCCCTTCAAAGTGGACGAACTTTCTTCCTTGGGCAGAGTTGGCCCTTAATTGCTTTCATCACGCGGGGTTGGGGATGTCCCCGTTTAAGGCGCTTTACGGCAGAGAACCTCCAAGCTTGATCTTTGCGCCTCCTTCAGCGGCAACGCCACCTTCGCTGGCCGAGCTTATACGTCAGAGGAACGAGCTGTTAGTTGAGCTCCGTCGTAATCTTGAGAGGGCCCAGCAGCGCATGCGTGATTCGGAAAATAAGCATCGCCGCCATGTGGAGTTTGTGCCTGGGGATTTGGTGTTGCTTAAACTCCAGCCTTATAGGCAGCATTCGGTCGTCCGGCCTCTATCGGTGAAGTTGGCCAGGCGCTATTATGGTACAATTAAGGTGCTTGATCGCATTGGAATTGCCGGAAGGGAGTCAGATTCATAATGTCTTCCATTTCAGGGAATAGCGCAGCCGCGCCGGCCGATCTGCCATCGGATTTCTTTGGTGGCAGGACCATTGTCTATCCGGTTCGGGTTTTGGATAAGACGGTGTTATGGCGGGGGGATCAACCCCGGGAGCATGTGTTGGTTCGTTGGTCAGACGGCTCGGCTTCGCCGACTTGGGAGCCGGTGGATGTGGTGAAGAGGAATTTTCCGAATGTGCTCCTTGAGGACAAGGATGTTGCTATGGAGAGGGGGGTTGATACGTTGCCATCGACCGCACAACAGCAGCAGGAGGCTGAGACGGAACAGAGGAGTACAGGCAGTGGACAGGGAGAGCTGGTAGAGGCACCAACGGCAGGTAACGAGGCTTCAATCGCGAAGACGGAGCCCAAGCGAAACGTGAAGCCTCCAAACAAGTTCGGCGACTTCGTCGCCAAATAGTTATATTTTCGTAGTTACTGATTTATCTTTTATTTTCGGTATTTTTGCGTCGAGCTTAATTATAAGCTCCGTCTAGTTTTCTTGTTGGTTCTTTCCCGATGTTTAGGATTAGGTCGAACCAAACCTAGGATCCTTAGTCTAATAAGGCTATTTTTTTCATAATCTTCTCATGAATAAAATTAATATTTGCCCAACATCTCGTTGATATTTTACAAACCCTAGGAAATCCTAGAACACCGCCGACCCGAAGACGGGTGCCGGAAAGCCAGTTGCCGTCGAGAAGAGTCTGCGGAGTGGTTAAGGAAAAGCCCTTAACAGCATCACACAACAGACGGGATTTCTGGAAACAACTTCATCAACACGTGGTCAGCAATAGCCCACGGCCTAACAACCGTCCCACCTGTTTCCTTGGACCCGCGTCCTCTCGGCGCGCAACCCCCCGCAGCCCCGCTTCTGCCACATCGAGCACCAACCCCCTCCACCGCTCAAAACCCCTCTCGATGGCGATGGTGGCACAACATTCTCCACATTCAGGCTAAGCCGCGACCACATCAACACCCTCAAGAAAAAATGGGGTTCGAATTATACCATGTACGAGGTGGTGGCGGGCCACGTGTGGCGCTGCGCGAGCATTGCCGGCGGCTCGCCGAGTGATCAGGAGACGAAGCTGCAGTTACCTGTGGACGCACGGCAGAGGCTACGGCCCACTCTCCCGCCTTGCTATTTCGGCAATGGGATATTCTACACGGGCGCATTTGCTGAGGTTGGGAGATGGAATCGAAGCCGTTGAGATTCGCGGTGGAGAAAGTACACGAGGCAATCGCTCGAATGGACGACGAATACATGAGGTCTGCTTTGGATTACTTGGAGTTGCATATGCGGAATGTGGAAGGCATAATTCGCAGCCAAAACAGTGTAAAATGCCCCAATTTCGGGATAACGAGCTGGATTAGGCTGTCGTTAGTGGATTTTGGATGGGGGAAGCCTTTTTATGCTGAACCTGGCGGAGCTCTCTCTGAAGGGAAGAGTTTTCTGCTTTCCGATCCTCAAAATGAAGGGGGTGCTTTGCTTGCGATCACGCTGCACCAAAAACACATGAAACAATTTCAAAAGTTGCTATATAACGAAGATTCGTGCCTCATGTCTATAATTGATTAATGTGTGTTGAAATTGAATTCGAAATACGAATTGTTTTCAATTTAATTCCTACGACCTCAACATCCAACTATTCCCACACTCCTTTCACTTCACATTCACTACCTCACAATCTCAATAGCATAGATATATACAAATACTTCTCAGCTTCAACAGGCAGTGGTATAACGTCTGTCGTCGCGATCGGAGGCGGCGGAGAAACGGTGGTGTGGTATTAGTTATTGAGAGATGGAGATTCTATTTAGGGATTTATCGGGAGAGGGATGGGGGAAATGGCCGACATCTCTCATCATTTAATCATTTGGGCTTGGAGAGAGTAAATTGGATTCATAGGCCTCCTTCAGCCCACTTTCATTTGGTTCACGGAATTGGAGGTGTGGAATTGGAATTGAAGCATTCAACTCCAAATCCAATGTTTGGTATTATAAAAAATTTTGGATTTAGAATTAAATTCCAATTCCAAATCCTCCAATTTCACAATTTTGAATTCCATATCTAAAGTAGTGGAATTCCAAATATTCACACTTCACACACTACACAAATTTCACACACTACACACATTTCATACCCTATACACATTTCACACACTACACAATTTTCACACACTAAACACATTTCACACACTACACACACTTCACATACTACACAATTTCACCTATTTCACACACTACACACACTACACAATTTCACACACTACACACATTTCACATACTACACAATTTCACACACTTCACACATTTTACATACTACGCACATTTCACACACTACACACACTTCACACACTACACAATTTCACACACTACACACACTTCACACACCACACATTTGAACAGTGTGTAGTGTGTGTAGTGAGTGAAGTGTGTGTAGTGTGTGAAGTGTATGTAGTGTGTGTAGTGTGTGAAATGTGTGTAGTGTGTGAAATGTGTGTAGTGTGTGAAATATGTGAAGTGTGTGAAATGTGTGAATTTGTGTAATTTGTGAAATGTGTGTATTCTGTGTAGGGTGTGTGTATATTTATCAAACATGTCAATTCAATTTTATATAAATTCTCATTTTACCAAACATAGGATTCGGAATTGAATTATAATCTTCCAATTCAATTCCATAGAATTTCAATTCCAATTCAATTCCAAAGCCTAGGAGGAAAAAAATCAATATCGTATATTAAATTATCATCAAAGGTTATTGGATAAAAACATATTTCAATTAAAGGTCCTTTTACACAGTTTTCGATTTCATTTTTTATTTATTCAATTTTTGCTTAACAATAATTTTAATCAATTTAATATGGGAGTTGTGGATAGTTAAGGGGGGCAGCGGAAGCACGCATAAATCGATCACATAATAATCCTGATCTATTTAGCAGATTATTTAGATAAATTCTATTCGCGCAATTATCACATGTATCATGCTCATAACTTGAATTCATACACGTTTTAGCATAATTGAAATCCTAAAACATGTTCATACGGAGTTAGCCAATTTACCTTTACGATTCTCCAAAGAATCGAAGATAGTTCGCGCCTTCTCCACGTGAAGATCTTGATTACTAGACAATGAATCTTCTGACTGGTTCTCGGACAGTACGTTGATATCAGTGTGGGCTGATCTCACCAAAGTACAAGGACTCGAATAATGGAGGATAGAAAAACTGCTCACGGAGGGAGCTGAAGGATGAAAATTTCGTCCTCTCCTACACACTGAAGGGGGTGAAATTTTAGTCTCTAAAATTGTGTGTCTTCTGTCTCCTTTATTCTCCTATTTATATTAAGTCACACATTGGGTCCAGACAGGAATCTATGGAAGGCTTTGGATATGGGCTCCCCCAATTAGCTTTTCTCTAATTAAATTGAACCCACAATTTAATACAAGCTTATATTGGAATATTACGAACAGCCACTACAGAAGTAATATTGCACTCCTCATCCAAATCCGAGATTACAAGTAATTTGGGTTTCCAATATTTATTAATATTTATTTCCCGCGCTTAAGATAGAAACGTTCATTAATTAATTAGTGTCTGCTATGAACTTAATTAATTAACATATTTACTCCAAGAGTGGACTCAACAAGAAACACTTATTTATTATTCACGGAGAGTAATCAAACTTCAACTAGCTAGGTTCCGAATAATAAAGTCCTCGTTTCGAGCTCCTCTTGTGAACGTTATCAAATGAGACTCAGCTCGCACACGATTCAATATGATAGCAATACCTAGCACCTCTAGATATTAATCTACACTACCGAATATGCCAGGATTCTTGGGTTATGAAAAACCCGCACCTATTGGCAAGTCAAAGTAGTGTTCAATCAATACCGTATGCTCATTGCTAACGTACATTGATTAAGAAACAAATTATCAAGACCTCGTCTTTCAGTAGATAGCATAAAGACTTGTCTTGCTATTAGATCCAATTCAATGTTATACCACACCAACGTCATCTTATTTCATTAAGGCTTAGAAATAATCGGACTAACATTGCAACCTTTCACGATAGGTAGTCTAGGCCCATCTAGGTTGTGAAATTCTTATTTTCTTTGTTCAGAACTGACCGTGTTACCTTACAGTGGACGACGCCCACAACCGGTCTACTAAAACAAAGACTTAGACTTTGTTACGTTGATTATACATTTAAATATGCAATAAACATCCATTAAATGTAAAACATAACAACATTACGACAAAAATAATCTGTTACATTAATTGGAAAATAAACTATAGAGTTTTGCAGTATCCAATCACTCGAAATGTGATTTCTAGTATACAAACTCTAACAGGTCCTTGGCCCGGTGAGACTAGGGTTTCTGGTCACTAAGTTCAATGGTTTCTCCGTTGTGACTGTTGGTAGAAGCCGTTGGTAGATCCTTGGCCCGGTTAGTCGTCGTTGCGACCTGAGCCATAATTGTTTCTAGCCCATGAAGCCATTAGATTAGATTTAGATCTTACTTTGCTCTTTTTTTTAGAGTTCTATTAGTTGCAACACAATTGATTCTAGATTAATTAAAGAGGGAATATCTTTTTTGGTCTATGAACTTTGTCAAATTATCATTTTAAGTTCGTGAATTTTGAAAATATCATTTGAAGTCCGTCAACTATGAGTTAATATCAATTGAAATACTTTTTTCCTATTACCAAGTTTTTACGGATAAAAATACACTCAATACTTTGAAGGGTGTATATTTTGAGTAAACTTATCAGATACTCATATTTTTTTTTATTTTTTTTATAAATATCTTTACTATAAATTTTTGACAAATTTTTAAAATATAATTTGACCTTCAATATTATCGCTTAATTTTGAAACATGCAAACAAAGTTTATTGTTCAACTTTTTATAATTAAATAATTATAAAATATTTTAACGATATGGATACTCTTAAAAATTAATATCACACTCAAAAGACGATACATGAATATTGATATATTGATATTATTTAATTTTTAAATAATATATATCAATATTCAAGTATTATCTATTAATTGTGACATTAATTTTTACGAGTATCCATATTTTAAAATTATTTACTTAAAAAAAAATTGAAGAATGAACTTTTCTTGCATGTGACAATATTAAGTGATACTACCTCCGTCCCACAATAGGAGTCCACATTTGACTCGACACAAGTTTTAAGAAATGTAAAGAAAAGTGAGTTGAAAAAATTAGTGGAGTAAGGGTCTCACTTTTATTTATTAGTTTTATAATGAATGTGAGTGGAATAAGTTAGTGGTATGTGAAACCTACCTACCATTTATAGTAAAAGCAAAAGTGGGTTCTTATTGTGGGACAGACTAAAATAGCATAAGTGGACTCTCATTGTGGGACGAGAGGTATTAATATTAAAGGTCAAATTATATTTAGAAAATTTGTCTAAAATATACAGTAAAGATATTTATAAAAAAATATGTTGTTTTATAATTTGATTGGTGATACGCATGTGTGGCTGTTAAATACATTATGCAATATTTAAGAGATAATCAAAGATAGTAAATTCGTAAAAATACTCTGCTACCGTCTCCTAAAAATTGTACTACTATTTTTTTTTTCAATCTGATATGTTCAACAAAATTACTTCACTTTTAATGTAGAAATTTTTTTCTTTACATATTACACTAACATAAATCCCACTATCCACTAAGGTGGTGTTCGGTTTTCAAGATAAAATAATATCAAGATATAATTTGGGATTGAGTTGTGAGATTATTTTAGTCATAGAAGGTTAGGTATGACTAATTATCCAATGATTATCCATCTAGGATTGAGTTGTGTGGTTAAATCTCATGAACCAAACACACTACAAATTTGATTTCGGATTGTAAACTGAACACCCCCTAATAGTATATCACTCTCAACCTACCATTGATATTAACAAAAATTATAAACTCTTTATGGCTTTAATATTTCAAAACCAGTTGTTTAGTATAGCTAGTTAAAGATAGAAGAGAACAATGCCGCCCTAAAATGAGCCTAACGTTTCAAAATTGCACAAGTAATCAAACCCAAGCATATTAAACAACACAAAAGGATCATCTAAAATCTTGTCACGCACCAACAATATAGTCAATTTCAGGTTTTCTTAAAACTCTCTCTAGGCATACCTAGAAATCTTGATGTTAGGCACTGCTACTAACTGTGTAAAATATAAATGACCTTTTGCAAAATCGGGAATAGCGTTCCTCCTGGTCGAATTGGAGCAAAGAATCATGATATATACAAATAATCATAAGACAAGCAGGAATAGAACCAGGTAAATATTTTTACGTAGTCGGAGTGACTTATATAAATCTACAAAGTCCAGCTTCTGCCGAAATTGTGCATTAATCAATCACATAAGACTCTAGGGTCAAAATGAAGATATTTCTAACACAAAATTATGCAAAGATTTATACAAAAACACAAACTCACTAATCTCCAAATCCCCGCTCTTCAGTTTGACAAATCTCGTTGTAATAAACCTTCCCTGCTGATAGAAAGCTCTACTTCATGTGTTAAATTCTGCAACCTTGATCCTGTTATACGCTGCTCTCAACACCGAACTCGTCCCCACACTTGTCCTTCTACTTCTACACCTCATCACTCGACCCAATATAAATATACGGTAGAAGAAACAGAAGCTTTTATTAGTATGTTTATATTCAGCAAGAAATAGAAGAACAAGGTGCTTTTTAATATCCAACTGCGAGGATGTTGAAATAGTGACAGAGGAGTTGATTCCTCCCTATTGGGCTTCAATAGGAATCAAAGAATACTTTTTCATTGATTCTTCCTCTAATGTCTTCAATGGAGAACCAAACGAGCTGCTGCGAGCAGATCCTGTAATTGATCGATTATGAGATTGAAAGAAGAACTGAATATCGTTTTTAAAAGAAAAACTCAAAATCGTTTAGGAACAAAATCTGGGTAATTGTAAGAAAACCAAGAAACGATGTAAGAGTGCAAAATTTACTAAGAGCATCTCCAACCATTCCACTAAACTCAAACTCATTTTAATGTAAATCTCACACTAAATATTGATTTTACTCCAACCATTTACACTAAACTCAAACTTAAAAGAATATTCTCTATATTATACCTTTTTTTGTCACTCACGCGCCTTGCTAAGGATAGCCTTGCTCGGTAAATCGTGACCAGGGGAGGGAATTAAGAAGAGGGGATAGAAAGGGACGAAGAATCAACAACAAGACACACAAGTACTTCTTCATAAGGTACAAGAGGTTCACAAGACAACAAAAGATCATGAAAATTTAAAAGAGCGTTTATCACAAGTCACTCGTTACTGATCATTTTTCCTATGACCCATCTACTACAAAATACCACAACAAAAGCACAGCGGAAGGAGTTGTAACCATGTGGTCATGTGTATGAAGACACATGCCACGAAAATCCTACAAAAGAGATGAGACGACCACCAACTCCACTCAGCCACCAGTTCATCACTTGCTCAACCTGCACATTTAGAAATACATGCAGGGCTGAGTACGGGGTACTCAGTGAACACATTGCCGAAAGATACACATATAAGAAAAAGTTATTATCATGCCATCACAGTAACACACGGGGGGTTTTTCTTAAAGGCCCGAGCTTACTAAGTTCATTTTCATAAAGTTCGCTTGATCAAGCTAAGTTCATTCCATCAATCCGCCATATCTGATGGTTCATTGTGTGTCGGGAAGGTGGCCACCTTCCACGATCACATTGACCGGCCAACCCTTACGATGACTCACGGTCCATTCCTTTGTGTACACTAACTCGAATAGGATCTTGGTCCTATTGGAGCCGAATTCGTTCCATTCATTCATTCATTTGGCATCGCCAAGCAGATAGGCATCATAAAATAAATAATTTATGGCACGATAACATTTGAAAAAAAAAAGTAAGTGCAATTTTATCAAACAAAAATCATTTCATATATTTGATAATTTTATCCACACTTAATGTGTTGGATATAAAGCCCACCTCAAAGCTTCCAAATGAAAAGCTACAAAAGCTTGGCCTTGGAAATCAAACTCCGCGAACACGCCCTTCTTGAAATAGTATAATGATTTAAATTAGTTTTATGAACATACATAAGGTGCATGACATGAAATGATCCTACATGGAGTATGCGTCCTACGTTCGGGGTTCGATCAAGATAACTTCATTCCACTTAAAATGTGGATCTCTATTTCATAAGAGACCTTAAAATTTATTATTTGGGAGATGGTTCATTTAGCTCCTACATTCTTAACTTCAAGAAATTAATTAAGTAAGGAGGATAAGATATTAATTAATCATAAGATTAATTATTTAAAAGCTTCAAACATTTCAAGAAATATTAATCCAAAATTAAGAGATAAGGTCCATTTTATTACTTATGCTTCAAAGCCCAAAATAAATAGGCCAACTCATTCTTATATTTTTTTCTTTTCTACACTTGACCCATAACAAGGAGGAGCCCAACATAAAAGATAAACCCACAAGAAGGTCCAAAAGTGTGGTGCCCTAATTGTACTAAAAAGAATTAGCCTCCCTTCTCTCTCTCAACATCTCGTTCCTCTCACTCTCTCTGCACTCTCTCGCCACTCTCTCCCGGCAGGCCTTGGCGTCGCCAGTGAGCGACACCGGCCGCCGGTCGCGTCCTTTCCCCCTTCTCTCTTCGGTCTCTCTTCGATCTTTCTCTCTCTCTCTTTCTCGGCCAAATGGTGACTTGGCTGCACTCCGGAGAGAAGGTCGCCGGGCAGCTGCCTACCGTCGCTGGTGGGCCGCTGCCGCCGTCGCCGCTGGGTACACGGCGGTCTCACCGCCGTTGACCGAGAGGTAGGGATTTCCCCCTTTTTTTCTTCTTTCTCTTTCTCCTTCTTTATTTTTCTTAAATTGAAGGCTTAGGACTAACAATTAAGTCTTGAAAAGTGTAGGTTTGGATAGATCGTGAAAACGGGGTCAAAAGAGATTAATTTCGTTGTGGAAAGTCGGACAGCCGCCGGAATGCTGCCGGAAAGTTGCCGGACTGCCGTCGCCGCCGGTGGGCCACTGCCGGGCAGCATCTCCGGGGTCCGGCAGCTCCTTCACTCACGAGGTAAGCTTTCCAAGATCGTTATTATTGTGCGATGAAGTTGTCTAAGAGCTTAGGCATTGCTTAATTGATTTCTTTGTCTAAGTTTTCTTTAGTTAAGGCAAAAGCTATTCTAAAAAGTCATGCATAGTTGATATGAAAACCATTAAGGGAAAAGGCATACAAAAAATAATATGGTGTTTGTCATGGGAAAAATCCTAATGTTCATGCTTTGGATGATATGAAAATGGCTATGTAGTGAAAATAGTTATTAGTAGAATTACCTTGAGAAAAGGAAGAGAAGAATGATAGTGAGTAGGAAAATGGACTCCTCTTCTTCAAACACTTATATGCATCCTCATTTTGGTAGAATTTTGTTTAGAGAATTTTTTTGTGAAGGAGCCAAAAGGTAGAGGATGATATGGTGTGGTATTTATAAGGAAGAAAGGTGCATGAAATCCATGGTTAAAAACTTGATTCATATGTGGAAGTGAAATGTCCAAAGGTTATGGACTTTTTGCCATAAGAGGCAAGTTGGCTAATCAACCATTCCTTTTACCTAAAAAGGAAAGAATATTATGTCTCGTCACTTAAAAAGACGCGAGCCGTCGTTTGGAAAACGTGAGCCGTCAACTTTCCGATAACCTCCAGTGATCCACCTATGCTTTATTTTGCTAGCTCACCTAACACACTATTAAGAACTAATACCCCTTAATAATTCATAAAATCTGACAACCAAAATAAAGTGAAACATTTTTAACATAAAATATAAAATAGAGGGAGATGTACTAACTTAAAAAAAAAAAAAAAAAAAAAAAAAAAAAAAAAAAAAAAAAAAAAAAAAAAAAAAAAAAAAAAAAAAAAAAAATGCCGTATATGATCAAAATTTTGTGATTATTTTAGGATGTTGGCCATTGCTTGTTGTAAGGTTTTAAAAATATGTGCCGATTTGGGCTACTTTGCTTAATTAGAGTGAATTGTAAAATGTCGCTAGTCTATTTTTATGAGTAATAGTATCAAATTGCTATTCCACCCATGCTTCACGCCTATTACATCAAATTGTATATAAATTATAAGGTAATCCACGGCACTATCTCTTATTCAAGGCATTTAACCATCTCATCCATTAATTATTCATGGGTCTTACCGTATTTTTCACTACATCTCTTAACTAAGAGACAACACTTGCAATCCCTCTATCTCTTAACCATCTCATCCCTTAACTATTCATTCAATTTTATTTTTTTTTATTTCCAACAAATTCAATTAATATTTCATTAAAATATTAAATTAATACTAATAATTCATTAAATCATTAAAAACCACAAAAATTACAACATTTGAAAATACGAAAAATACATAATTGAAATCCTATGGAGTATTTTTAATTTTTATTTTTATTTTTTTATTTTCAATTTTTATTACAATATTGAAAAATACAAAAATTAAAAATTACTCCCTCCGTCCCCCATTAGGAGTCACACTTTGACCAGCACGAGTTTTAAGATATGTAAAGAAAAGTTGGTTTGAAAAAGTTAGTGGAATGTGGGACCCACTTTTTTATATTGGTTTTATAATAAAATGTGAGTAAATTGAGTTAGTGGAATGTGGGACCTACTTACCATTTATGGTAAAAATGAAGTGTGACTGTTTAATTGGGAGACAGACAGAAATGGAAAAATGTGACTTATTTTTATTTTTTTTATTTTCGAATTTTTTAAATCTGTGATTTGGAAAAAAACAAAAAAAATATTTTAAACGGATTATATAAGCGACGCCCCACTCGCGGGCCAGCGAGTGGGCGTCACGCACGAATCCGGAGCACGCCCACGTCGCCAAGGCGCGCAGCGAGACAACTCATCGCGACGCCCTTCCGCGCGAGACACGGGACGCGTTGGCCATGCTCGCTCTCTTCGAGACGCGAGACTGGAGGTTGCAACGCTATCTCGCCGCCGTCTCGTCTCTACTTCTGACGAGATAGGGATGGCAACGAGACGCTTTGCCGATGTTCTAATTCAATCCAAGGCAGTATTCGGTTTGCAAGATTCTATCTCGGATTAAATATGTAGTGTATTTGGTTCATGAGATTCAATCCCACAGTATTCAATCCTAGATGAATAATTATAAGATAATTAGTCATAACTAACCCCCCCAAAATATTACTACCAAAGATATATTTTGTCAGGCCATTTTTGAAGGATAGAAAAGGGGTTTTATCGCGACAAAGGGAGGTTTAAAAGGCGGGGAAAAAAAGGGAATCTGGCAAAGGTTTCAAATCAAATTGGAAAAAGCAAAAAAATATATCTTTTCATGATACAAAGGAACATAAGTTCAACTTTTTTTACAAGAAGGAAAAAGAAAAATGACACCCGTGTAGGGAAACCCACGATTCACCCAAAACATTAAAATTTAAAAAAATTGCTATCTTTAAACCGCCACTTGGGTCATAAACCCCCAAATCCCTTTTTTAAAACATATGCAGGGGTGATTTTGAGGGACTCGAGGGGAACCTTAAAATATTTTCAAAAAGCGGTTTTTTAACCATTTTGATGAATTTCGGGCCCCAAACTCAGCCCCAATTGATTCACAACAAAATGGTCTAGTAAAAAACCCCCCCTTTTTCTGGCGAACATATAAGTAATGCTCAAAAAAAAAAAAACATGGCAAGAAAAAAACATACTTTGAATTTAAATAAAAAAAGCTTTTTTTCACCACATAATAATGTAGGATAAAAAAACCCCCGAATATTTTTTGGTTGAAAGCCCCCTCGTTCATTTTTTTTTTCCTTAACTTGAATTTTTTCCGGCCCCCTTGACTTGGGAATAACCTTTTTTGAAAACATCCCCAAATATAAATATAACACACTAGTTAGACTTTAATTAGACTTCAATAAAATCTTAAACTTTAATAGGAATGCATGCCCCCAAAATTAAAACCCACTTTTATTTTTTCTTATTCTTTAAGACTTTTTCTAAAATTTCGCTTATTATTTAATGTTTTTTCTTTCACTTTTCCCCGGCTTGATTGAATTGAACTTTATGTTAACTTAAAAATTTTTACTCTTATGCAAAACTCAAAGATAAATCCAAAGAACAATTATTTTATCTTATTTAAAATCACGAGAAAAAAAAAAAAATATTAATAAAACCTTGATTTAAAACTTTCAAAAATATAATTAAATTTTGAAAAGGGGCCTTTTTATTTTTTTGCAGCAAAAAAAGAGTTTTAAAAAGGGTTTGGGGCCCAAAGATTCATTTTTTTTTTTCCCACTAGCCCAAATTAATTATCATTAGCCCAATAGCAAATAATAATAAAACAATAAACTATATATATACTCCCAATTATCTTCTTCCTCATTTCACCGTAACCTAAAATTAGAGGAACTCCCCCCCTCCCCTTTCAATTGCTGCCACCACCGCCGCCATCCTCAGCGCCCCCTTCCGCCGTCGCCGCCTCCGGTGGCCCCTCTCTCTCTTTCTTCCCCCCCCCCCCTCCCCCTTTCTCTCTCTTTTCTCCCCCTCTAATCTCTCCCCTCCCCGGACCTCCTCGCGCCGCCCCCCGTCGCTGCGGGCCCCGTGGCGCTCGCCGTTGCCCCCCTTCCATCTCCCTCTCGGTTCCGCCGCCATCACCGCCATGCCCGAAAAGGTGGGAAAACCAAATTTATAAATTTATCCCTTTTGTTTTAACTCAAGTTTTCTTTAATTTCAAACCCCAAAGTTTTTTTAACTTGTAGATTTGTAAAGGCTGCGATTTTAGAGATGGATTTGGGGTGGGGGCTGTTACCGAAACTCAGTCGCCGGAATTTCGGCAGAATCCTTTTTTTTGGAGATAATTTTCGACTTGTTTTTACTATGGTTGTAGGACTTGGGTTGGCTATTCTATGGATTTGGTTTTACTCTTGAATAATTTTGTTGCTAATTGGAGGATTTATGGTGGCATGTAAATCTTGGTGTGAAATGCTAACTTTGGGCAGATTCTACTTGCAATATTGTATGCAGACTTGTACAAAATGAAAGAAAAAAAGGGTTTGGGGTTTACCTTTTTTGCTGTGAAAACAAAGTGTTGTTGGATTGGGGACTTGATCCTCCAATTATCTGCAACTCTCCCTCCTCGTACTCTTTTATTCTATGTGGGTGCGAAGAGAATGTTTGATTGTGATGGGTGGCTGTATTTGGAAATGTTGGTGTTTGTATAGTTGTTATTTTTGGGCAAGTTGCTATCCAACTGGGGAGGTTTACTGCCAAAAGATCTCCTCAAAATCTCCTCAATGATCTAATTTGGATCCTAGTTCTTGATCTTACGGCTAAAAAAATATGGCTTGAGAATTGAGGGAGCATTTGGAAAAAAAAAAAGGAAAGTATTTTGAATACTACAGTCATACCTATTTGTAATTATTTGTAGTTATGCTCATAAAATAATAATAATAAGGTTCAAAAATTTGGGATGTTACTTCCCTCCCTTAAACGAAATTTTTTTCCCGAAATTTGGTCTTCTTTTTATCTCATCATCTTTCTTTCCCAAATTCCCCAAGGGTTCTTGGCCTTGGTGTTGGTAAAGGTGTTGGTAGGTGGGTGGGGATGGGTCTCTATTTACTTCGGCCCGAAAGGGAGAAATTGTGGGTTTTGATCCATTGTAGTACTTTCTTCCCCCTCTCATCTTTCTTATTTGGGCATTCTTTGGAGAAATGTCCACTCCCCCGCCTTTTGTAGCACTCATTGGTTTTGGGGGTTGCACACCAAAGTGGTGCTTGGAGCACTTAAGAAAGTGGGACCTTAAGGGCCGTATTCACCTCTTTGACTGGGAATGTTCCCTCTCCCCTGTATTGCATTTGATTTCTGGTGGGTTTTTTGCCTCTTGGCATCAAAGGAGTCCGATCCTCATCCCATTTCCTCTTATTTCGGGAGTAATGTTGTTCTTGTAATGTGGGGGTGTTATTTTGATGCATCCTCTTTAAAAAGGTTGCCTCCCAAAGTCAAACCTTCGTCTCCAAAAATTCCGCGTAGGGTTGGGTTCCCCCTTTACTTCTAGTGTCTTTTTTATCTCATGCCTCAAACCCAAAAAAACTTCGCTGCCATCTTGCGTCCCCCTGTCCTTGCCCCGGGCTAACCGGACATGTTTTCAAAACGTTTATCTTAATCGGTCCCGGAACTTTTTGCCTTTGTTAAGTTGTAGAACTTCCCACTTCTTTTTTCCCCTTTGATAACTTTTAGGTGGATAAACTTGTCATATATTTGTTCCTTGAAACCCTTCCCCCAAATTCATTTTTCTTAGTTTTTTGGGGTCATGATCTTTCTCGAACTTCCCCCCAATAGTCGGGGGCCCTCCGGGTTTAAAAGAAACACAATTTATTTGTTTGGTTGGGGCATTTTTAGTAGATTAAAATTTTGTTCCATGTTGCGTATCCACGTTTGGCATTGGGGGGTCTCCCTCCCTGAATATAGGCGGGGTTTTTTTTGAGGGAAAAGTTTTCCCCGCCCGCCCTCGTGGGGGGGGAGGTGGTGGGCCATTTATTCCCCCTTCTCAAACATTCCTTTTTCATTCCTTGGGACTCGCTCGTTCCTTCTTGGCCCTCCGGCTCTCCCATTTAAAATCTGATTTGTTTTAAAACCAATAGATTAACAAAGTCGTTTTTCTATTATAACCCAAAAATTTATTTCCTCTTGAGTTCTTTTTTCCCTTTTTCCTTTTTTTTCTATGTTTCTTTTTTTTAATCGTTCCGTACGATGGGAAAATCATTTTTGATTAGGTCGAACCATATTCTTTTTTGATGAGAGGCATCATCCAAAGCATTTATGTTACGAGGGAACGTATTTGTTTCTTCCTACTTGTGCTCTAAAAAGATACCCTTTTCTTTCAAACATTTTAAACTTTTTACAAAAAAAAACCCATGAAAAAAAACTTTCACATTGACAATCAACTATTTATCGAGTTCAAAATCTCAAAAAAACTTTAACTTTGAATTAAATAACTCTTTTTAAATTTCAAATCTCCTCTTTCTAAAAAACTACTTTTTTTTCAATTCTTAAAGGGAATACGTTTCCTTTTCCTTAGCTGGATAAAACCCTTTCACAACTTTTCTTTCTTTTTTTAAAAGGTAAAAAGTTACCTTTCTTTGGTTAGGGGGCGATCGGGGAGTTGAGCATGGCGCTTAACCTTTTTTTAGGAATCAAATCTAGCTAACATTGAAAAAAGACTCACGGTCGGGGGGGGAAAAGAAAAATTTCAATCTCTGTACGGCCCAAAGTATACAAGCGGTTTATAAATTAGGGGAGGTTTAAAAGCGGGGAAAAAAGGGGGAATTTCCCAAAACTGATATGAACAAAATAAAATTTGGGAATAAGGGCAAAATATATCGAGGCATGATACAAAGGAACAAAAGTTCCTTTTATTTTTGGGGGAAGAGTGAGAAAAAATGACACCGTTTTGGGGCCACGTTCACCCAACATTATAATTTGAAACACATTGCCATCTTTGCCCCAAAGCCCTTCGTCATCCCCTTAACCGAAATTTTTAAAACATATGCAGTATATGATGTACTTAGTGCCATGCCGAAATATATTTTCAAAAAAAACTGGTTTTGTCAACCATCGAGTGAACTGGGGGTTTTATTGAAAATCCCCGGAACATTAAAATCTTTTCTTTTAAAGGGGATCGGACGATCCTTTTTCCCGGGAACATATACCACATCGAACTTCATTTTGGTCCGGGAATGTGGCCCACCAGTCACAATGCCGGAACTCGAAAAAAGGCTCCGGTCCTTGGTGTACACTAGCCCGGTAGGTCTCTCCCCACCCGCCGCCCCTCCTCTCCCGTCCCTGCTGCTGGCATGCACAGGGGCCCCGCCCCTTCTTCTCCCCGCCTCCGCTCCCGGAGCAGCTTCCCGGCGCCCCACCCCAAACCCCGGCCCTGCCTCTCCGACTCCAGAGGTAAAGTTAATTTTTTTTTCCCTTTTTGGTTTTATTTCTAAAGATTTAATCTTTGATTTAAAAGTTTGGTGTGTAATTTGCAAATTATAGAGATTGTGAACTCATCCTCGGCAGTGAGTGGTGCGGGCTGCCGAAGTGCCGCCGCCGGAAATCCGACAGATATGAGATAAGCTTTTCCTCATTCTTTCTACTACCTCCGTCCCTCCCAAAATTTGCTACACTTTGACCCGACACCGGGTTTTAAGAAATGTAATGGAAAGTGAGTTGAAAAAGTTGGTGGGATGTGAGTCCTACTTTTAAAGTATTAGTTTTATAATAAAATGTGAGTAAGAATGAGTTAGTGAAATATGGGGTCCACTACCAAAAATGGTAAAAGTGAAGTGTATCAAATTTTCTGAGATCGGAATAAAAATCCGACAGATATGAGATAAGCTTCCTCATTCTTTCTAGTTATTAAGGCAGTAGGTTCCTACTTTGGTTCTATTTACTGAATTTGGTGATTTGTGATTATATGCCTTGCTATTTGGAAGACTCTATGGTGAAATACGTTGTTAAGTTTGGTGTGGCAGATTCTATTTCCTAATTAAATGCATATGCTTGTACATATATGAAAGAAAAGAAAGGCTTCGTGTTTACCTTTTGATGTGGGAACAAAGTGTTGTTGGATTGTAGGGCTTGATCCTAAGATTGTCTGCAGCTCTATGCAACTCTTCTTCCTCGTACTCCTCTATTCTATATGTGTGTATGAAGAGAATTTGTAGAATGTTTAATAGTGATGAGTTTCCTGAAGTTGTAAGGCTGGGGTTATATAGTTGGTATTTCATTGCAAGTTGCTATGCAAGTAGAGGGAGTTTGGGGAAGGTTTAACATGGGGGAGGTTTAATCTGGGGAGGTTTACTGCCAAAAGATATGGTAAACCTTGCTTATTGTCAAGATTCTAGCATTTAATGTCAAATTGATAATGGCCATTGGATATCATACTATTTGCATCTCTACTGTATTCACGAAACCCCTATAGATTTGATCAGAGATTTGCAAATCCTCTACTCCTTGTAAAAACTGCAAAGTAGAGAGCCCTCTTTAATTTAAAATCTTCTGTAGAATTATGATTGGATGTGGAGTAAATCTCCTCCCTTAATCATCTTTCTCTAACTCTCTTCTTTTGTAGGAAATAACATCCAATTAAGGAGCATGGGCGCATTCTTGCCGATCTATCGAATTTCCTTGTAGCACAAGCTGTCCAGAGACTTGGTTATACTACGCCGTTTTGGCATAAAATTAAGCACCCATTTTTTATTCTTTCAACAGCTTTTCATGTATTTTTTCTTTCACTTAAATATCGTGTCTTTATCAATAAACGGTTGATATATTTTGCCTATAATTAATTCACTTTGCGATTTCAGTATTTATCTCTTGAATTTGGTTGTCAATTGTTTATTATTTTCAAAAGTTTTTGTTTTTGGATTTTGCTTAAAAATTTTGCATATAAATAAATCATTTTTTTCTATTTTTATTAGGATAATTTTTCTTCTTGTTTCATGTGTTTGTTATATTGACCAAATATTTATCCCGTAAATTCAATTGTCCTACATGTTTCTCAAATTTAATTATTTTACAATTATAATTACATTACAAGTATGCAAGTAGATATTTTTATAAAATATATAACAAAATGAGTGACACCCCGACATTTTCTACCTTTTATTTGTTCTTGAAAGGACGTCGTTTGTGCATCTGAAAAATTTTTCGCCTTTGTTTCTTTTGTCGAGAGAAGGATTTTACATTTTGGGCCTATTACATTTATTTTATTACAATGTCAAATTATTTTTCTTGAGGAAGCCCATTTATTCTTTTGAGCCCCAATTCAACGAGAATACTACATTTGTCTTTTGAAATGAATTTGGGAGAAGCAAATGTTTTTCTTCCGTGAAATATGTATATTCCATATTTCATCTACTAGACTGTACTAATGCATTTTGCAGCTATTAGTCCATAACTTCTTATCGTTACCGATGTCCTTTCCTCCTCAGTGGCAGCCTTCCGAATGTATTTGGACAGAAAAAGGGTTACACATGAGAAGTATAAAGAAGCTCTACTGAACAATGAGTTTAACTTATACAGTAGTATAAAGAAGCTCTTAGCAGTAATAACTCTCAATAAGAATGAATGCAAACACCACAATTTTTAAGTCCCGGCCAAAGCAATGCTACATACAGAGATCGCTAGAACATGAAGGTCATACAAATATGCTCTTTTGCTTCCCACTGAGAAGTTTCTCCGCTATCCACAAATCAAAGTATCAAACACAGAGATATAGCAGATGAGAGTCACATCAATGTGAAATAATTTCCATAGCCTTGATGGATTCTACTAGTTTGAGAGTTTTTCATAAACTAACGCAATGAAAAAAGGGCATTCTATTGTCAACTGAGAAATGTTTGTGAACACCACAACCTTCTAATGCAATGTATACTAGTAGTTCATAGTTTAACCCAAAATCAACACTAATTCTGAACTAAAAATCAAATGCATCAAACTATAGTTGAATGACAGAGTTGAATATAGAGAATGAGAAAATGCACACCAACACTCATGGACGAAAATTGACAGAGTTGGAGAGATAGAAAGAAATGCACAAATAAAGCAGAAAAATGTGGAGAATTCCTAAAGTAAACCGCAGAAAAGAAGAGAGAAATCACCGAATCAGTGTGGGAAAAAACGACAGCTCTCTCTCTCTCTTCTTCTCTCTTTCCTCGCAGTTAAAATGCACAAGCTTCAGAGCAATTTTCACAGATTGGAGATAGAGAACCGAGCAATTTTCACAGATTGGAGGAGAACCGAGCAATTTTTGATTTCACGGAGCTGAGGAAGTAGAACGGTCGAAACGGTAGAAAGAGCTAGGGTTAAAGTAAAAAGCGGAATAGTGCATTTTAATTTCCCACGGATAATGGCCCTCGGAAATTAAATTCATAAATTAATGATTAAAAATGGAATATAGCATTTTAATTTTCCCACGGATGTTTCCCTCGGAAATTAATTCCTAAATTAATGATTATTAAAATAATAGCTTTACCAGCAGAAATCGTCTGTTGGTAAAATAAACTGACAAAGTCCGTGACGAAAACGTTGGAAATAACATCGGGAAAGTTACCAGCGGCAAATCCCTTGGTAATCCATGGGTAAATTCTGATGGATATTTTGTTGTCAGTAAATCCCTTGGTAATTAGCGTTTTTTTTTGTAGTGTCATACCTTTTTTAGCCAAAAAATGCAAAAAAGTATCAAGGACTTAAAAAATTATCTAGGGACCATTCATGTTCATGACTGAAACATCATAACTATTTATATAGTTCACTTTATTGAGTATACTCTCTGATGAATTAGTGCTGGAGCATTTCTTTTGGACATAAAAAGGAATATATATTTAAAAAGTTAAGTAGAATGGAAATGAAAATAAAATAGAAAACATTAAATAAGAGAGAGCAAGGTAAGAAATAGAATACAATAAGAAAGATAGGTGCGTTATATTTTGTCAAAAAAGAAAGATCAAACTCTGTTTAAACATCTCAAACATGGTGTGTTAAAGTTGTATTAGCACTTTGTTTTGGTAGTATTTTGTCATACTGCAAAGCTTGTTTGTATACTTGCTTTTTTATTGAGCTCATGATCAGGACAGTAGCAACTTCCGTCATGCATTTTTATGTCTTATTTAAATTATAGTGCACAAAGCTTGATTAAGTTATACTACTGAGCATTGTGAATAAAATGAATCTTACCCAAAACAGAAACATTCTATGCTGGATATGAAAATTATATTAGACATTTTTAGTTTCTTCTAACTATGGTCGAGCTCATTCCGTAGATATATGTTTTGTTGGAAAGAAATCACAAAATTAACGTGATTGATTTCTAATTGTTCTTAGACCATAAATAGAATATATTTTCATTGATTGTATTGATTATCTCTTGCCTATAAAGGCTGTAACCTCTGCACATATTGAATCAAGCAACAATATTACTCTATTTTCCGACCCTAACTATTCTTCATGTTTGTTAATGTATTTTAGTGCGCCAATAAATGATACTACGTACGTCATATCATTAACTTTAATAGTACAGTAGAACTCCCTCCATTCCCCATTAGGAGTCACACTTTGACCGGACACGGGTTTTAAGAAATGTAAAGAAAAATTGGTTGAAAAAGTTAGTGAAATGTGGGACCCATTTTTTTATATTGGTTTTATAATAAAATGTGAGTGAATTGAGTTAGTGGAATGTGGGACCTACTTACTATTTATGGTAAAAATGAAGTGTGACTTTTAATTGGGGACGGACCGAAATGGAAAAGTGTGACTCTTAATCGGGGACGGAGGGAGTATTTTTTTTTCAATTGTTTGCATGCATGTCCAAAATTTATTGATTTGACATGCACATATGTAAAATTATAGACTAAGTAGTATATTAAATGAGTACTCCATTTTATCTGACACATCATGCATAATTTTTCTTCAAATAAGAAATTTAAGGATAATTGAAAAAATATTACTCCGTACAATCATAATATTATTGAAAGATTGAGTAAAATCAACCAAATTTGGTAACTTTTTATAGTGGTAACGGTCAAATAATTAGCAGTAGTAATTTTTTAACGCGTGGAGTATATATTTTGGATGAAAATTGGAATGAAACTAAGGTGGATATTTGAAATGTACTTAGATGCAAAGACAGTCATAAAGCCGAATTTATATTTGTTTTCTTCTCTGTAAAGAAGAAGACAGTAATCCCAGTTTCCCCTCTCATCTCTCAAGCATGACATATTTGTTGATGTGTGGATCGAAGAGTTAGGGCACAAAAGTAAAACCCATTGTTCTTCTTGTTGTTGATTTTGGTTCTGTTACATAATACTACAATTCAATGGGAATGTGTATATGTCTATACAAGGAAGAAATCATTGAGTTATTTTCAGTATTAACCTCCCTAGATTGATTTATTTAATTCCTACGGATTCTAATTCATCACATTGGGAGATGGCGGCCGACCTCGAGGCGCAGGATCACCCAACCATCTTTGCCCGCCCAAATCTTCCTGTCACACTCCTGGTAATTTTGCAAATAATTAAATTTTCCGTTTTCATTACCATTTAACTGAAAGCAGTGTATAACCATTTTTTTATTCATATGGACTCGGCTAGTTATATCTGCTGACTGAAGATGGCTTGAATTTGAATATGAGAATAAATGAAATATAGAGACAACTGATAATCTTCTTCAAATTTAAAATCACCAGAACAGAGTAATACTAACCGGTTTTCTTCCTTTTTTTTTTGAAAATGCAAGTGTTTTTATTAATTGGTTATGTGAGATTCAATGTGTACTCAGTTATATTTTACAAAATATGTAGCAATTTTTCATGTGACAATTCTTCACTTAAAATCAAATAATCGTGTTTCATTCACATACCTAATTTAATGCTTGTTAGTTTTCGGATTAAAATAACATCAAAAATTGCAGTTCGATGAACTGGTTTACAGGATAAAAATAAATGGTGGAGGAGGATTCACGTGGAAGAGGAATGCGAAATCAGAAGAGCAAAGAGTCATACTTAAAGGGATCTCCGGCACCGTGCTCCCGGTGAGATGCTGGCGATGCTGATGCCCTCGGGCAGCGGCAAGACCACCCTGCTGACAGCCCTCGGCGGCCGGCTAGGCGGTGTCTCTCCGGGACCATCACCTTCAATGGCCAGCCGCTTTCCAATGCGATGAAACGCATCACCGGCTTTGTCACCCAAGACGACGTGCTCCACCCTCACCTGACTGTGACGGAGACACTCGTCTACACGGCCCTCCTTCGGCTGCCCAATACTCTGACAAAGGCCGACAAAGTTCAGCACGCGGAGGCTGTGATTGCGCAGCTTGGGTTGGCGAGGTGCCGGAATAGCATCATCGGTGGTCCATTTGTGAGGGGGGTGTCTGGGGGAGAGAGGAAACGGGTGAGCATCGGACAGGAGATACTCACCAACCCCAGCTTATTATTCCTTGATGAGCCAACCTCAGGATTGGACTCAACCACCGCCCAAAGGATAGTTTCCACGCTGTGGGAGCTCGCCAATGAGGGCGGACGCACAGTGGTGATGACAATTCACCAACCCTCGAGCAGGCTCTTCTATTTGTTCAACAAGGTACTTCTGCTCTCGAATGGGGATCCGCTGTATTTCGGCAAAGGAGCCGATGTGTTGGACTACTTTTCCAGTGTGGGGTTTGCCCCAGGGGTTGCCATGAACCCGGCTGATTTCTTGCTGGATCTAGCAAACGGTAAGATTTGTTGTTTTTTCTTGTGTAAAGATTGGATCTGACTGTGTTGCATATCTTGTAGGAGTGGCAACGGGTGATTCAAATGAAGATCAAGAAGAGGTTAAGCTGAGATTGGTGAATGCTTATAAAACAGAGCTATCGGCCAGCGTGAGGTCAGAGCTGATTGTTGATGATAGTGGTCTTCCAACCGATGATAGGAAACTGAAGCGTTGGTCAAATCCATGGTTGTATCAGTTCTCAATCTTGCTTAGGAGGGGAATTAAAGAAAGGAAGTATGAATCCTTTTCAACAATCAAGATTGTGCAAGTCTTGGTGGTTGCCCTTTTCACTGGACTCCTTTGGTGGCAATCCGACTCGAACCACTTGCAGGACCAGGTAATAGGTAATTTTGAGTTTGAAAAGAATTGCTCCTACTGTATTGGTAGCCACTAACCCTTTTTATGATTAATAATGCAGGTGGGACTCCTATTTTTCTACTCCGAGTTTTGTGGGTTCTACCCCATGTTCGAGGCCATCTTCATGTGCACTCAAGAGCGCATGGTGCTCACGAAAGAACGAGCATCGGGCATGTACCGTCTGTCGTCCTACTTCATGGCCCTCACCCTAGGTGACCTGCCCATGGAGCTAGTCCTCCCCACCATCTTCTATACCATGACCTACATCATGGCGGGCCTCAAGCACACAGCCGTACTAATGCAGTTTGAGCGTAGAAATCGGGCTAAAATACTCCATGTCGGAATGATTTGAAATTCGCACGGTGTTGGTGCATGCGAATCGCAATTTGAAATCGAACGATAGTTTACTGTTTTTTCGCATGGTGCATGCGAATCGCAATTTGGAATCGATTTCAGTACTTTTAATGCAGTTCTAGTGTAGAAATCAGGCTAAAACCTTCGGTGTCAGAATGACTTGAAATTCACACGGTGCATCGAATCACAATTTGGAATCTAACGATAGTTTATTGTTTTTCGCACGGTGCATGCGAATCGCAATTTGAAATCGATTTGATTACTGCGTGCGATTCGAACATGCATCCGGGCTAAAACCTTCAGCGTTAGAATGAATTGAAATTCGCACGGTGCAAGCGAATTGCGATTTGGAAGCGATATTTTCTTTGTATTTTCGGTTTCGGTACTGCTAACTAAACGAGTTCGAACGTAGAAATCGGGTTAAAACCTTTGGTGTCGAGAATGACTTGAAATTTACACGGTGCCGGTGTATAAAAGATTGTTTATGTTGCATTAAATGCTATTTATTTTGCATTATAGACTAAAATGCAAAATAAATTGCATTTAATGCAACATAAACTTTCCTTTATGCAATCTGGAGGTATTTCTTTCAGGTCATCCTTTATTGCTTAATTATGTTGTTATGTTACACTTACGTGTCATGTGCTAGCATGTGGTTGGAACTTGGAAGGATATTGTGATATCTATACATGTATAAAATGCGAGTTTTGGAAAGTTTTGAATAACTATTTTGTGCAAAGGATGTAAATGCAATAAATAAAAATTATTAAATTTGATAATTGATTATATCATAATCATATATATTTGGACGGTTATTGTGAGGGGAATTTATTTCTCTAATGATGAGAATTTATTTCTTTAAGAAGTAACATCCAAATAGTGAAATAACTAATACATGCCCATGAATTTGAATATTTATAAGCTATTGAATTTAGATATTTAAATAGGATTTTGAGCATTAAACAAATTTTGTAACCTCCAAGTCAAATTTTTAATTTTTAATTTCATGATCTCTCATGTCTTACTATTGTGCCTATAAAAGGCATTGAGTTGTGGATGAATTACACACCAACAAAAGCATTCTCTATTATCTTTTAAGCTCTCAAGTTTTTATTGTACATTTTAGGAACATTGTATTGCTCTATTTTTGGAGCTCCATCAAGTTCATCGTATCATGGGATTTGAGATGCAATATACGTTAGGAGGAAGTCGTTTCATCTTTGGGATTGATATGTCAATCCGAGAGCACAAGCCGTGATGTAATTTGTCTTGCGGGAAGATGATTTTTCTCGACTAGACTTAATAGTTCTGTTTATTTTATAATTTTCACTTCCATTTCATTTATTGTTGTTTTTTTTTCTTTGATTGCAATAGTTAGAGTACCGCGTATATATATGGTTTAAGAATCTATCCCAATATTTCTTACTACAATTCTTGGAGAGGGAGGAATTGTAATATCCTTAACTCGAAACATACATAATATTTATCTTCATCTTTACACAATTTTTTATTATTTTTGTATATTTATATTGTCATTGGCGCTATAATTATATTTTAGTGTAAATAAAAATAATACTCCTTTGATCACTTATAATGAATTAATAAATTCATGTATGCATATGTATATATGTTTATTTGCAATGAGATAACTAAGCCTAGCAAAATTGAGTCGATCAACCTTTTAATTGTTCAAATAAAATAAAATAGTCTGCTACCAAATTTTGGTTTACTAATACTTTGAAATTAGGATTTATCACTTAATTGTTCTGGGATACAACTGGTTTTATATAGAGAATCTAATTATCTTATCTATAGGTGAATATGAGTAATTAAATATATTTTTACAAAAAAAAAGTTTGCAGTATTTTGAGAATTGTAAAGTAGCATAGTATAGATGTTTCATGTTTCAACAAGCCACGTTTAATAAAGATAAATACTCCAATATTTAAAAAGTCATAATGTAATAATGTCAATTCAACCCATTAATGTAATGTTATTTTGTGTAGTTTATCATTCAGTTTTTTTATGGCCACTATTTTGACGTTTTGAATATTACGAGTTATCGATTCATCATTTTGTTAAAAGTGTGATTTACATTTTTTTAGTAGAGAGATATGAAGGATTGTTTTAAACATATATTTCAAAAGTGTCAACACTTGATATACTCTATTCATCGTTGTCCAAATAATTGTGTTTGTCTTGATTCCATTTTGAATATGTTTAATTTTATGTCTTTAGGTGTAAAAATGAATTGAGGAGTATATAATTATTGATTTGTTATTATATAGTACTATCTCCGTCCACGCAAAATTTGTCCCATTTTTCCATTTCCGTCCCAGTTCCCCAAAATTTGTCTCATTTTCACCTTTTACCATTTTTGGTAGTGGACCTCATATCCCACTAACTCATTCCTACTCACATTATATTATGAAACTAATACATAAAAGTAGGACTCACACTCCACTAACTTTTTCAACTCACTTTCTATTACATTTCTTAAAACCCGTGCCGAGTTAAAGTGAGACAAATTTTGGTGGACGAAGATAGTATATTTTTATATTTTTAAATGTTACTATATAATTATATTATTTCTTATTTTAATCAATCAATTAACATTTTAAAATTGTACGATGAAAAAATATTCTTTCGTGCATCACGCGTGGGTTAACACTAGTAAATGTAAAAGGACACTAGTGCTCCATGTATATTCAATTGTCCACCGCAATAAAATGATACTCCAACTCCTATTTGCATAAAGTGACATATGATTCATATTTTTTACATAAAAATATTTTTATTTTAATCAACTCAGATATTTATACATTATTAAGTGATACTTATCATACAATATATACTCTATCTATTCCATTATTTTTGCCACATTTTTTTAAAAGTTGTGTAAAATAAGGAGAAAAACAAAAATATAGTTCTGTACTCCCTATGTTCTATAGTAATGAAGATATTTCTTTTCGGCATAAAAATTAAAAAAATATGTGTATAATATATTAAATACAAAGATAATAGAGTAGAAGAGAAGAAAAAGTAAAGAGAATAAAGTAGGAGAGAAGAAAAAGTAAGTGAGAAGAAATGTGTTGACTGTTACTAAAAAAAGAAAATCCCTCCACTACTATGAAACGTATCAAAATGACAAAATGACTTCACTGCTATAGAACGAAGGATAATATTTAAAGTTATGCAATTAATAAAATTAACTTTATAATAAATGTGTCATATATACAGTCTAAATTTAACACAAACCTAAAAGTGTAATTCATTACTCTATAAAATTAAATATATATCACGAATAATGAAACATCATTATTACTCTATTAGGTTTCGTAATATTATATTCCGCAGTACTCCTCCGTTCCATAGTAATGGAGGCGAAACTTTTCGGCACAAAGATTAAGAAAAATTATATTAGGTGAGTTAAGTAAAGATAGAATAAAGTGGAAAATGAAAAAGGTAGAGATGAAGAGAGAGAAAACTAAGAGAGGGTAAAGTAGGTTTGAAAAAATGTGTTCACTTTTACTAAAATAGACTCTATTACTATGGAACGTACTAAAATTGCAAAATGACTCTATTACTATATATATATATATAGAACGGAGGGAGTATAATATAGTTAGATTACTAGATCTTAAAATATTTCAATATTACTAAAGCCCAAACAAAGTATTGCAAGATAAAGGTCATGGCCCAATTATATAATTGAGCCCAAATTCGATTCACGTCATAAGCATTTGTTAGCACACCACAAAATTGGTCGTAGGATAGCATAGTTGGTTCGGATGAGTAGATTTGCAAGAATGGCTAAGGATCGATCTTGAAAGGTGGGCTTCTAAGGAGCTCTTAGCCTACGAACCTCGTTTAACACCTCGACAAAATTGTCTTGTCGGGTTTCAACCTTTTTGCAAGAAGGATAAAGTGGGTAAAATAGGTTATACTATTATGATCAAGACCTTCCTTTCACTATGGTCCTTTAATGTCGTATTGCACATTGACTCTGTATTTGTTATTAATCTAGTGGGCCCGAGAAAAGAAAAGGCAGCAATGGCAGTAATCTCTCTTTTGATCAATAACTACCAAGCGATTAATTCGCCTGCCACCCTCCTATGTTCAAACCAAAAATGTATTACCTTGATGTCATTCCTTATAATTTCAGGAGAGGGCAAGGCAGGTTGCAACGGCCTCTAGACCTTCGTTGGAGAAGGCAATGTTCGACACTGGTAAACCTAAAATTACAGAAAAAGAAGCATTTTCTTGTGTTTTGTCTGATTTGTGTGTGTGAAAGGCCATGAAGACGAGGATAGGTGCTTTTATTAGCAAGTGTCGCACGTCCAAGGAGAAGAAGTTGTCGGGTCCTTCCCTCGTCTAACTGAAGTCGAGCTTGTTTCCTGGGGCGAGCGATCCCCATGGATTCTTAAAATTAAGTTGCTGTTAACAACACAGGCTAGTGGAAAGGCGAAGCTTTGTCTTTGTTTGTTGTGACAAAACAAGCTTTCTGCTGATTTAGGTAGGAATCTTTGTTTCCCATCAAATTTAGTTTAGATTATAACGGAATAAAGTTGTTGTAAAAATAAGTCATAAAACAACCATTCATTACTTGTTGTATTAGAGTTCCTAGAACTCTTTTATTATGGTAGATTTCCTAGTTGTGTAGAGTTCCAAAATTGTATTTATTGATGCAGTTGGAGAGCCTCAAATATCCCTTTAAATACTAGGGTAATGAGGCATCTCAAAATACAAGAAATATACACAACAAAGATTTTCCTATCTTCTTCTACTTCCGATATGTCTTACCAATCTACCTATACCTCTCTCGATTATCATCTTTAAGATGATTACTATCTTTAAGATGGTATCAGAGCAGGAAATCAACAAAAAAACTCAAATGGAGGTCAGCCAAATATACACTCTCGAGCTATTGATCGAGACAATCTCGAATCTAATTGATTTGCACAAAGTCAACACAAATGAAAACCAAAATTCCTACCAGTCGAAGAACTTCGGCATAGAAACTAATCCTCTTCCGCCACAACTTCAACCACTCTCTGCAACTCATTCACACCCAAAAATGGTGCAGCGGCTCACCTACAGAAAGCTCCACAGCTATGCCACTAAGTCCAACCAGCACCTAGTCATCAAGGCTGCCAATGCAGCAACAGCCACGAGCCCCTGCATTCCTAAGAAATCCCCAAATGTTGCTAGTGAAGAAAGTAAGGAAACTAATTCTGTTAATGACTCCAACTCGGCTCCCAGCGAAGAAAGTATCAACAGTGTTAAATCTGGAGACGCAAAGCCATCCCAGAGAAAATTTGAAAATTTCCTAACCCACCCCAGTGTTTCTGAAATATTATACAAAAAACCCACATGTGTCCAAAATACTGAAATAACAACCCCAAGTCTAAAAAATTCTGAACATAAACCCCATGTTTTTGAATTCCAGCCCTCAATTACTTGTGTAAACACTTTCCAAGCCCTCGCATTACCTCTCCAAACACTTTCTTCATCTTCCTCGGCCATAGGACCTAAAGACCACCATTGGATTTTTTATTGTGGGGCAACCGATACCATGTCCTTTGACGCATCGGACTTCCTCGATATTTCTCATTCCACAAAACAATTCGTCCAACCCGCCAATGGAGATGGGCACTATCACTATTTCACCAACCCTTCACCTCTCAAACTGTCTTTATGTTCCTTCATTGTCCCAAAAACTTTTTATGTGAGTCATGTCACAAAGGATCTCAATTGCAAATTGCTAATGCAGCCTCGTTTTTGCATGTTGCAGGATATCAAAACAGGGACGATAGTTGGCGTGGCACTGAACGACATGGCTTGTACTACGTGGATGAGATAGCCCAACAAAGTATTGCGATGTTAATTCACGGGCTTACTGATAGACAAATTTGGCTATTGCATCGCAGGTTAGGGCACCCATCTATAGGATATCTTCGTCTTCTCTTTCCTGAGTTAGTCTCGTCTAGGCATGTTTTGAGTTGTGAAACTTGTGTTTTGGCAAAGATCCATAGACATTCTTTCAAATTAAACAACACCAGAGAAAAATCTCTTTTTGTTTTGGTTCACTCCGATGTGTGGGGTCCTGCTCCGGTTACTGGAGGACAAGGGTTTCGATATTTTTTGTTATTTATTGATGATTTTTCTCGTATGACTTGGATTTATTTTTTGAAAACAAAGTCTGAAGTTTTTGAGAAATTCACTCAGTTCTATAGTCTTGTCCAAACCCAGTACAATTCCAAAATTCAAATCCTTAGATCCGATAATAGGAGGGAATATGTAAACTCGAAAATGCAAACCTTCTTCACTGAAAAAGGCATTGTCCACCAAACATCGTGTGCATATACATCGAACATAAGGGGGTAGCCGAGCGAAAAAACCGATACATCCTTGAGATCAACAGTGCGCTCCTAATTGAGTCTAACATCCCTAAGTCTTTTTGGCCAGAAGCTATCGCCACAGCCGTATACCTCCTCAACCGTCTTCCCCACAGGAATCCTAAACTTCACAACCCCCCTAGAGGTCTTCTCTTCCCAACATTCAATTCCTTCATCCCTCACTCTCAAACCCAAAATATTTGGTTGTACTGTCTTTGTTCACATACCCAAGCATGATCGGGATAAATTCTCACCGTGTGCAGTCAAATGTGTCTTCGTAGGGTATGTAAAGAATCAGAAAGGATATAGATGCTATGACCCTTCATCAGATCGCATGTATGTTACTATGAACTGTGACTTTGTTGAGAATGAAATTTTTATACCCAATGTAGTGGTCAGGGGGAGAGTGGGATATAGAGTCCAAACAGTGACACACTAAATTGGCTACCTCTTTGGGGAGAAACTATTAGAGGGGGGGGGGGGATATTCAAGAAGGTGACAACCAAACTAACCTCTTAGACCAAAATCTGCCACAGAGAACAGTCTAACAGAGGATCTTATTAGTACCACAAGGCAGTCAAATCCCCAAGACCAAAACATGTCGCTTCATGACACTGCCGAGCTATCTAACCAGTCTTTGAATCCCTACGTAAATGCTTCTGATCCCACTATTAGTACCCTGCCTGAAACCACTAACAGTGACAAGGAAACCAGAGGGGATACAAATGAGACACCTACAGAACAAGAAATAGGACACGGCAGATTACCCCACAGAAGTACAAGAGGCATTCCTCCTCGACGATATTCTCCAAACTGGAAGGAACGGAAATCTAAGTACTATGTTGCAAATCTTACCCAGGGACACCTTACCGAAATGGTTAGGGCATTTGAAGCAGCACTTTACGAAGAAGAAGAAGAAGAAGAAGAAGAAGAAGAAGAAGAAGAAGAAGAAGAAGAAGAAGAAGAAGAAGAAATTCCACAGTAATTTGAGGAGGCAATGAAACACAAACACTAGATGGAGGCCATGAAGAAGGAGATCGATGCATTGATAAAAAATGAGACTTGAGAGAGGTGTACTCTGCCCCCGGAAAGAAACCAGTAGGATGTCGTTGGATCTTCAACATTAAGAGACGTGCAGATGGTTCAATCGAGAGATACAAGGCAAGATTGGTTGCTAAGGGATATACTCAGGTGTATGGAGAAGACTATGAAGAGACTTTCTCCCCTGTGGCCAAACTTAACACAGTAAGAACTCTTCTTTCTTTAGTTGCATGTAAGGAATGGCCATTATACCAGTTTGATGTTACAAATGCCTTCTTTCATGGAGAACTTGAGAAAAACAAGGAAGTCTACATAGAGGTTCCCTCAGGTTTTTCTAAAGAATTTGGAAGGGGACAAGTGTGCATACTAAGAAAGACCCTTTATAGGCTAAAACAATCCCCGAGAGTGTGGTTCAGAAGATTCTGTCAGGCAATGTTCAAACATGGCTTCAAACAGAGTCATTCTGATCACACGATATTCCTAAAGACGAGAAATAGGAAAATGACTTGTCTAATCATTTATGTTGACGACATGATCATAACCGAGGATGATGCCGAAGAAATCCAAAATCTAAAGGAGAATCTGTTCAAGGAATTTGAAATGAAGGATTTGGGAGCTTTGAAGTACTTCCTAGGAATAGAAGTGTTGAGATCCAAGCACGGAATATTCCTACGGCAGAAGAAGTATGTACTTGATATGCTAGCTGAAACAGGACTACTGGATTGCAAGCCTGCTGAAACTCCAATGGTACCCAACCATGGGTTAAAGATTGTAGATGGAGCTAATCCTACAGACCATGAAAGATACCAACGGTTAGTAAGTAAACTTATCTATCTTTCTCATACTAGGCCCGACATCACATATGCAGTTGGAGTTGTCAATCAATTTATGCATCAACCTCAGGAAGTTTATATGGATGTTGTCATAAGAATTGTGAGATATTTAAAGGGAACAACCAGTTATGGGGTATTCTTGGAGAAAAATGGAGATTTGGAAATTGATGGGTACACCGATGCCGATTGGGCAAGCAACCCAGTCGATAGAAAATCTACCGGAGGATATTTCACCTTTGTTGGAGGGAACTTAGTCACTTGGAGAAGTAAGAAGCAAAAAGTTGTAGCCCTAACAAGTGTTGAAGCCGAATTTCGAGGGATTAGAAGTGGGTTAATGGAGATACTTTGGCTTAGGGGATTGTTAACAGAAATTGGCTTTCCACCTACACGGAAAAGTCAACTTTTCTGTGATAATAAACCATCAATTAGCATTTCATAAAACCCAGTCCAACATGACAAGACTAAACATGTCGAAGTTGATCGTCACTTCATCAAAGATAAACTTGAGAGTGGCATTAACGAATTCCCATTCGTCAGATCTGAAGAGCAACTTGCGGACATATTGACCAAAGCGCTGAGTCCTAAAGTCTCAAATAATTTCTTGGCAAGTTAAGCATCGGAGATACCATTTTTCAACTTGAGGGGGGGTGTTGGAAAAATAAGTCATAAAACAACCATTCATTACTTGTTGTATTAGAGTTCCTAGAACTCTTTTATTATGGTAGATTTCCTAGTTGTGTAGAGTTCCAAAATTGTATTTATTGATGCAGTTGGAGAGCCTCAAATATCCCTTTAAATACTAGGGTAATGAGGCATCTCAAAATACAAGATAAAAACCCAACAAAGATTATCCTATCTTCTTCTACTTCCAATATGTCTTGCCAATCTACCTATACCTCTCTCGATTACCATCTTTAAGAAAAGCATTCTGTTCTTGGGGCAAAAGGTATCATCCTTTTTGCCTAGAATTTATGCAGTTTTCTTATGTTTGAGTTGCATGATGAATAATTTTGTTTAAAAATTGTATACACTACAAAGGATACATAAATAGAGACGCGTGTATTGGAACACAAAGCAATCTTTAATTTTTCTAAGAGGTTTCCATTTGCATCCCTTAATTTTAGTCAAAACTATAAAAATGAAGACGATTTTTAAAGCATTGGTGTACATTTATAAAAACAAACTGGGTGATTAATTGCATCAAAAAATGTTTGTAGGCTTTTTTTTTCGCCCGAATATTGTGGGTTACCTGCTCGAGCCCCAGATACCTAAAGAACCACTCCAACTAGAAGATGTTCCCTGGATGATGGATGAGGATGAGCAAGCTGCCCCTGCAGTAGAGAGATGGGAAAGTGGATCCATTAGTGGCAGAGCGGGATGCCTATCGGCAGGAGGCCTTGTGAAGGAGTAGAGGGCGAATTTCAATGCACACGAACAATGGCGCCGAGAGATGGAACAAAGGTGGCCCAATCACCCGCATTATCCGCCGCATTAAGTAACAATCGTCTACTTCTTTTCAAACTTATTTCTTCCTTCACATTGAATAAGTTTGGTGGGGGTCTGACGTGGACTAGATTGATGGGGATTGGTGCCCCTTGCACAGCGGAAGTCATGCATACACAAATAAATAGATTGATGGGGATTGGTGCCCCTTGCACAGCGGAAGTCATGCATACACAAATAAATCAGATCTACGGATCTATTTGAACGATTATGGGATTAATTAACCACATTTTAACAATTAATTGCATACTAGAACACATGTAATTCATGTAAAAGGAATTAAAACCTAAAACATGAATTCCTACGGTTTAGAATTACCGATCTGATTCTCCAAAGAATCGACGATTGCTTGTGCCTTCTCCACGTGATGTTCTTCGTACTCAACCAGGAATCTTCTAATCTGTATCCTGAACTCAGAATCTGACCTTTGGGTGGGCAAAACTTGTCAGAATCAAAAGGACTTAATTAGAGAAGAAGACAAAAATTCATCGAGAGAACCAAAAACCTAGAGACCATGCACTTCAATGATTTAAATCAATTAATTAATTTTGTCTTCTCCCTAATCTCCTTTATATATAGAGTTATGTTGGCCCAGATTAGGGATCCATGGAGGTTGAACTTGGGCCAAACCTATTGGTCTTTTACCAATTAAATTGAGCCCCAATTTAATACAAGTCCAACAGAATATTATAATCAGCCACTATAGTAAAATAATATCGACTGCCCGTCCAATCCCAAATTACGAGTGATCCGGGCTTTACCTCTTCAATTTATTATCTACCGTGTTTAAGATATAAATATTCATTAATTAATTTAAGTCTGCTATTTGACTTTAATTAATTAATATCTTTTTCCAAGAGTTGTCTAGTTCAAAATCTTTATTTATTATTCTGGAATAAATTCCAACCGGCCGGGTTTCTGAATAATAAAACCTTTTTCGAACACCTCTTGAGGATATTATCAAACTGGACTCACCCAGCACACGATTCATTGCAATAACAATACTAGCACCTCTAGACATTGATCACCACTACCCAAGATATCAGGATTCTTGGATTGCGAAAAATCCGCACCATTTGATAAATCAAAGTAGTGCATAATCAATATCGTATGCTCAATGTTATATCAACAATGATTAAGAAATAACAATCACCGAGACCTCGTCTTTCAGTAAATAGCAAGAAAGACTTATCTCAACTGTTAGATCCTTTAGTGCTATACCACACCAGTGTCGTTTATTTCCTAAGGTAAGGAAACATGCGGACTGACACTGCAACCTTTCACGATAGGTAGCCAAAGCCTATCTAGGTTGTGAAATTCTATTTCTCTTCTACAAAGGACCGACTGCGTCACCTTCTGTGAACGTCATTCCTACTATGTAGAAGAATGAGACTTATTTGCTTCTTATACATTTAAATGTTTGAGAAACATCTTATAAATGTACAAGCAAACATCAATGCGATAAAATTACTTCTTCTCGCCTTGGGTTAAAAGTGGATTATAGAATATATTGAATACAAGCAATTCTATCCGTGCAACATGCTCGAAATATGCTTTTCAGTATACAAATCCTAACATGGATATCCCTCAACAATCTGCTTGTCTGAACTCTATCATTGTTTTTGTTGGTGTGTTGACTTCAAATCAAAGTAATTATAATGTCGGAATCTAGTAATGAGCTTGTAAAGCTCATCCATTGTTATATTTCTCGCTTGTTCAAATTAGACTTTTGAGCAGCTATTTTTGGTTAGTATAATAATAGTACTTCTTCCTTCGTTCTATTTAAATAGTCTTTTCTCTTTTTCTTTTTAAATTTTAGTCCTTCTTATAAAAATAACTAATATTTTTCATTTTTGGTATGTCTTTTTCTCTTATAAGATAATATGAACCTCATTCTCTACTAATAATATTTCAATCATTTTCTCTTTTTAATTATATATCTCCTAGTACTCTACTAATTTCATACTCTGATACAAGCATTATTAGTTAGATAAATTAGGATTTGTATATCTTTTTCATATCTTTGTTTTCTTGCTCATTAAGTTAGTTATTAGCATTATAAATATGAGCTATTGTAATCATTTGAGAAATCAATCAATAGAATATCAATATTATTATCGTTCATTTTGTTCTCCAAGTGAGAAAACCGTCGTGCTCGACGGGCACTTGCCTACGACAGGCATTTATCGATCGCCGATCTATGGACGTCGTTTAGCCCGATAGGAGGTTTATCCTATCAAATTGGTGCTTTCATCACGATCTCACCCCCCAAAACACCGATCGAATCACAGCTATGTCGCTGCCCGACGGGAATCCACCGTGCACAGCAACTAGCCACACCGATAGAACAATAACTACGTTGTAGTATGACATTAACGTTATTGTAGTACTCCCTTCTTCATAGTAGTTGAGACGTTTTTCAGGTACGTGATTTAAAAGAAATTATGTTAAATGAGTTAAGTAAATAAAACATAGAATAGCAAATGAGAGAGGTAAAAAGATGAATAAAGAATAAAGGAAGTGAGAAGAAATATGTTTAATACAAAAAAATGACTTTACTACCATAAAATGTAATATTAAAATACTAAAAATGACTTTACAATATACATATACTTCCTCCGTCCCACGTACATTATTTGAGGCGTTTCTTTTCGGCACGAGATTTAAGAAAGTTGTGTTTGTTGAGTTAAATAAAGTGTGACCAGTAGGTATATGAAGGAGTTTGGGAAGGATCACTGGATGGCTTTGAAGTGGGTTATGAGGTATGTCAGTGGGACTAAGAATGTTGGAATCTTGTTCAAGCAGCAAGAGAGCAGTGAAAACCCATTGCTGGGGTATTGTGACTCGGACTATGCAACTAATTTGGACACAAGGAAATCTCAAAGTGGATATATCTTCAAGCTCAACAACAGTGCAGTGAGCTAGAAGTCTACATTGCAATCTGTGGTCGCTTTATCCACGACAGAAGCTGAGTACATAGCACTTACCGAAGCTATCAAAGAAGGAAAGTGGCTAAAGGGGATTCTTGGAGATTTTGGTATTGGGCAAGACAAGGTGAGGGTATTGTGTGACAGTAATAGCGCGATATGCCTATCGAAACACCAGTTCTTCCATGAGAGAAGTAAACACATTGAAAGTGCAGGTTTTCTGTCGGTCAACGTGTGTAAATGCAGGGGTGTATCCAACTGATCAGGATGAGATTCCCGACCTAGCTGAGTCGTTGGTACGATAACCGGAACCTGGTATCAAACAAATTTCCTCAACCCACTTCTACTGGTTAGTATAATGGAGGTAAGGGTCGAATCCCACAAGGATGGACACGTTCGGATAACTGTGGTGACATTCCTGGGTGTTTATGGTTAGCTACCACGCTTTTGGGGTTGGGATTTTACCTATGCGAGAAATAAAGATGGTACTCTACTGACTAGTAGGCGTGAAAATAACAGGCACGTGGTTGTGTTCGTGAAAATAGGGGACACGATATCTCAGAGGCATGTGAAAAGTAGACAGTTACTAAAAGAGGAAATTTAGACAACAAGGCATATCTGGTGGCTGGTTGGCTTTTCTGACAGTGTCCGGAAGGTACAATCGAAAAGTGGGTGACAAAAGCAAAAGTAACTTAAAAAGTAAAAGTGGTCCAAGGCTAAAGTTGATTTTGACGTTTTCTTCTTCACCAAGTATTAACAGAAATAATATGAACACAAACTCCATGACTAAACTCAGATTCATAACTTCAAACTCAAGATCCATCAATTAAAATGTTTAACTTAAGATGAACAACTGAAATTGTAAATTGCCTCTACTGACTAACATGCAAGGTGGTGATCACAGCACAGAGCAGAAATTTCATGCACGAAAACTCAGACTGAAACATAACTCTAAAATTCGATCAACAACCACAGATCTAGCTTACTCGAAAGGAAATACATGCACGCACTCAAAAATTAAAAGCGATAACTAAATCTAACTTCCCTAGGCAGAATGAAGCAAACTCAAACCAAAGAGACATTCGGAACAGAAATTTCATAACTTAAACGTTTGGATCTTCACCAAGTACTTCAAAAGGCAACAAAGATAAATGTTTGCATGGATCCAACGAAGAAAGCAGGTAAAGATTAAACTAAAAAGCAAATAACGATTGTTTTGCCACTCCGGGCGGTGATACTGCTATACTACTGCGACAAACTGGCTGGAAAGGTAGAACGATGATTTCTCCGGCAGACTCTTGGACGTCAAGTGACCATAGCTGTGGCGAGGAACAAGAGATTGGATAATGCTGAAGGACTGATCTTTTAGAGAGAATTCTACTAAGTATGTATGAGAACCGAGAGATTGCGAACTTCAAACCGAACCCTTTCTCTCTCTCCAAGTGGCTCTTTTTATAGGGAGGCTTGCCCTTGTTTTTAGGGTAGACTTCCTTCATGATTTGACTTTTTCTGCCCTTGTTAATGATCATCTCAGCTATCCTTCTTCTCCATCTCGAGCCTTCTCTCTAGCATGCATCCTGGTCAGTATTGCACCCTTCTAGCGCTTTTTCACTTGCGTCACCTGAATCGTCTCCTACTGGCTTGGATCCTTTAATCCCGCACACTTAAGCAACTGTTTTGCAGATAATACATGCATTTCACGACATACTGATCAGTAACCAAGGCTTAGAATACGACTTATCACACATCGACGTTCGGCTACACTTCATAAGGGATGAAATAGCTAGTGGAGAAGTTGAAGTGGTGAATGTTGGAACAGAGGATAATGCAGCTGATGCGTTAACCAAAGCACTTCCAGTTGCTAAGCTACAACATTGCTTAGAGCTGGTTAGTGTGTTGTCTCATTAAGGTGGAGTTGTGAGAAGGAAAGGGAGGATCTTGGTTTGTAGTTGTTCATGGCCAAGGTGGAGATTGTGAGTTATAATGGTCATGCAACGTATGGTGTGTACTAAGGTGCATGGTAGCTCACGTGTGCGATAGCTCACTGGATTAATGCTAAGAGAGTTAGTTACAACAGAAGCCTTTTCCAGCTGTGAAGATATAAAAAGGAAGCTTCAACTTCCGGTTAAAAGAGAGAGAGTTTTACACCCAAAGAGAGAAAGGAAGAGAATTCGTCGATAGAGCGGAGAGGTTAGTATCTTGAGTGTGTTGTAATCTTAGTCTTCTTCTTGATTCTTTGTAGTTCATCTTTGAGAGTGTAAACTGCAGTGAGTAATACAATCGAGATCCAAACCTTTCCCGTTGATGTAGGTTTATACCGAACCACGTAAAATCGAGTTGTGTTGTCTTGTTTTCGTTTTCTTTATTGTTCGGTGATCATATCGATGCCCAATCCCTAACAAAATGGCGTCGTCTGTGGGAATGTCGATGGCGCGATACGATGCCGAGAAGTTCGATGGAAAATCGGATTTTGGTCTCTGGAGAATGAAGATGGAATCCTTGCTGATCCATCAAGGTCTAGATGAGGCGCTCGAGGCGAAAGAAGATGATGATAAGGCTACGGGGAAGCGCCAAGAAATTCTGAGGAAGGCACGTAGCGCAATATTCTTGAGTCTTGATGATAAAGTCTTGAGAGAAGTGGCGCATGAGAAGACTGCGTGTGCGGTGTGGAAGAAGCTCGAGGAGCTCTACATGGTAGAATCCCTAGCTAACCGATTGTATTTGAAGCAACAGCTCTACAATTACAGATTTGTGGAGAATAAGTCTTTAAGTGAGTAGCTCGATCAGTTTGCAAAGTTTGTGGACGATCTGGAGAATGTTGAAGTAAAATTGGAAGATGAGGATAAAGCAATTGTCCTCCTCAATGCTCTACCATCTTCCTATGAGCAGTTGAAGGATGCTCTGCTGTATGGAAGAGATAAACCCATCACATTGCTTGAAGTTCAAACAGCCCTCAAGACCAAGGATTTTCAGAGGCAAAGTAGCTCTCTCCCTATTGGATCTGAGGAAGTATTGAATGTCAAGAAACGGAAGGGAAAAGGGAAGCAGAAAGGAGGCTTCAACAAGGAGTCTCATGATGCCGATAAAGCCCAAAAGAAGGAGACAAGGAGCTGCCACTATTGCAAGAAACCAGGGCACATCAAAAGGAATTGCTTCGCATGGAAAAGGAAGCAGAATGCCACTGAAGGAGCAACACCAGGTACGACTGATCTAGTTCAAGATGAACAAAATATGCACATTCTTAATGTCTTGGGTGGATCTATTAGTGAATGTTGGATAGTAGATTCAGGGTGTAGTTTTCATATTTGTTCTAATCATGAATGGTTTCAAGAGTTTAAACCCTCAACTGGATCAGTAGTTCTTGGAAATAATCAGACCTGTGCTATTAGAGGAATGGGCTCTATCAGATTAAAATTAGCATCTGGCTCTGTGGTCTTGCTTACTAATGTTAGATTCATTCCTGAAATTAAAAGGAATCTTGTCTCTTTGGGAGTCTTGCAGTCAAAGGGCTATGGTTTTAGAAGCCAAGATGATCAGATAGAAATCTATCTTGGAAGAGCAGTAGTTATGAAAGCTATGAGGAAGCAGACCCTATACTACCTAGATGCAGAGGTTATTGCAGGGAATGGCTATAGTGTTGAAAGAGGAGTCAGTGATTTCGAACTGTGGCATTCAAGGTTAGGACATCTGGGGCAGAAAGGCATGAAAGTCTTAGTAAAACAAGAGATCTTTAATCATGATGATTCTGCAGATTTAAAGAGTTGTGAGCAGTGCATAATGGGTAAGAGCAAGAAGCAACCATTTCCTAAGGGTAAGCATAAGTCAAAATCAATATTGGAGTATGCTCACAGTGATATCTGGGGTCCATCCCAGCCAGCCACATTCAATGGAGGCAAGTACTTCATAAGCATCATTGATGACTATTCGGGAAAGTTGTGGGTCCAAATACTTAAAGAAAAGTCTGAGGCCTCCAAGATCTTCAAAGAATGGCACACAATGGTTGAAAGAGAAGGGGTACTACTCTGAAATGCCTAAGGACAGATAATGGGTTGGAGTACCTATCCTCTGACTTTGATAATTTCTGCAAGTTGAAAGGGATTCAGAGGCACAGAACTGCTCCTAGAAACCCTCAACAAAATGGCATTGCAGAGAGGATGAATAGGACTATTATGGAGAGGGTGGGGTGTATGCTATTAGCCTCTGGAGTTGATAAGAAGTTCTGGGGAGAGGCAGTTTCCACAGCTGCCTATTTAATCAACAGAAGCCCCTCCTCTGCAATAGATTTTGATATTCCAGAAGCAAGGTGGAATGGAGCTTTGCCTGACTATACTAAGCTCGAACCTTTTGGTTGTAGAGCATATGCTCACATCAAGCAAGGAAAATTGGATGCAAGAGCACAAAGGTGCATATTTCTGGGCTACCAACCTGGGTGCAAGGCCTACAGATTGTGGTGTACTGAGAGTGGGAACCAAAAGTTATTAGTGAGCAGAGATGTGGATTTTAATGAGAAACTGATGCCTTGTGTCAACAAGGATGATACTTTTATTGAGGTGCAGTCATCAAACAATGATACTCAAGCAAGGTGGAGATTGTGAGTTATAATGGTCATGCAACGTATGGTGTGTACTAAGGTGCATGGTAGCTCACGTGTGCGATAGCTCACTGGATTAATGCTAAGAGAGTTAGTTACAACAGAAGCCTTTTCCAGCTGTGAAGATATAAAAAGGAAGCTTCAACTTCCGGTTAAAAGAGAGAGAGTTTTATACCCAAAGAGAGAAAGGAAGAGAATTCGTCGATAGAGCAGAGAGGTTAGTATCTTGAGTGTGTTGTAATCTTAGTCTTCTTCTTGATTCTTTGTAGTTCATCTTTGAGAGTGTAAACTGCAGTGAGTAATACAATCGAGATCCAAACCTTTCCCGTTGATGTAGGTTTATACCGAACCACGTAAAATCGAGTTGTGTTGTCTTGTTTTCGTTTTCTTTATTGTTCGGTGATCATATCGGCGCCCAATCCCTGACAATAGTAGTATAAAATTCAATACTGCCGAAAATTGATAAACCCAATCAAGACAATTAACATGAGGTCTTCTTTGGATTACTTGGAGTTGCATATGGGGAATGTGGAAGGCATAATTCGCAGCCAAAACAACGTGAAAAGCCCCAATTTCGGGGTTAGGCTGCCGTTCTATGAAGCGGATTTCGGATGGGGGAAACCTGTTTTCATCGGACCTGGCGGAGCTATCTTCGAAGGGAAGAGTTTTCTGTTTGCTGATCCTCAAAATGAAGGAGGCGCGTTGCTTGCGATCACACTGCACCAATACCCAATGAAACGATTTCAAAAGCTGCTATATAACGATGATTCATGCCTCGTGTCTAAAATTTGAGAGTTGTACTACACAAAATTGGTTGTTATCATTAAATCATCTACTTGTAGGAGCATATATTATCACTCTTGATTGAGCTGTTTAATAATTTGAAGTGGGATACTATCATGATTTGGGACTGCATGATGAAGAAAAAACAGTTGGGAGACTGGGTTTTCTTTTTTTTTAATAACATTGGGCTGCTTTTTTTTATATGGGCCTCTTAATCAAATAAATGGGGACTGTAGTTTAGGCCAACTTTTTGGTAGAAGATTGAACCAACAATGTGAAAGTGGAAGCCTTTGTTTTAATTAATTTAGCGGGCCGGTATATATGTGAAGAACATGGTTTGGGCTGGATTAATTAAATACTGGTTAAGTTCAACAATGATTGGTTGGGCTAATTGAAGTGTTGAAGCTGTCAAGCGTCAAACGGAGGGCGCGAATATCCGCCGCGACATCTCAAACAGCCAGAAAAAAATTAATAGAAGGATGGAGATGATGTTCTTATAAACTACAAAAAATTTTAGAATTTTCTAAAAAAGATCGAAGGATAAAATGAATATTACATAGGATGTGTGCTTTGTTTTTTTAAAAAATAATTTCTTAAAGTCTGATTTTTGTCTGTTATGTTTCTTTCAAGAAAAGTGATTTTTGCAGACTATTTTAAAGTCGGAATGGAAAGTCAAATTGAGGAAGTAAGCAAATGAGGCGAGCTATGTTTTTTAACTGGGACTGTCGTATTTATATTTTGATGTAAAAGGTGATGTGGAGTATGTTTATCATACCGTGTTTTGTTTAGATGCATGGAACCTATTTGTAGTAGCGTTTTCCATTTATTGTAATCGAATTAGGGTTTGGGTGTGAGGTGAGCTTACACCGATGGTAGATCGTGCTCCATCTTTTGAGTTGGCTGGTCTAGTGGCGGAACATAGTACATTCCCTGTCATGTATAGTTCAGATATAGAATGATGATGATGATGATGCAATTAGACATTTTAGTGTTTCAGATTTTCAAAGTTAAAATCTTGAGGTCACTCAATAGTGAAATTTAAATATTTTTATAAAAATGTATTTTCGGCATGAGTTTATTGAGTGCACCAAGTACTTAGCCCTATATATGGTTTAAAATTGTGCAGGTTGAGTGAGTTGTATTGATAATGATGTAAAGAGTTCGAATATTTTTGGTTAGGTGTTTCAACCCTAAAATGAGTATAAAATAATTTAATAAAAAATATTCAATTAATTTAATTATTTTAAATAATTAATTTAATTAGGTGTTTTATTCTTGATTATTATTATGAATGCAATTAGAGACGTATGTATAAAAAACTAAAAAGAAATAAGAAAGGAAGAAAAAAATCATGGTACTATTTTAATTGAAATTTCCAAAAATGTCATTCATAACCAAAAAATAATACTCCCTCCGTCCCACGTTACTTGAGTCACTTCTTTTTCACACTCGTTTTGAAAAAATAATAATAAATAGTTAAAGTGGAGAAAAAATAAAGTAAAAAAGAGAATACTATAGTTAAGAGTCTTCTCTACATTATTCTCTCTCTTACTTTTCTTTCTCTTCACTTTAACTATTTATTATTATTTTTTCAAAATGAGTGCAAAAAAGAAATGACTCAAGTAACGTGGGACAGAGGGAGTATAAGTATTTGGTACCTAGTGTTATATTGTCACGGGGTACCAAAAAAGATATAAAATAAAAATTAGGTATCATTTATATGCGAAAGTGAAAGATCGAGTACCATTTATGTAGTTCCCTCTTCTTCTAATTTGAAATTTTTTCCTTTCCATCAACACGGATTTTCTTCTTTCTTCCACTGTTCTAATTTTGTACTACTAGTATAAAGGTTGTGTCTATTCCTTCTTACCAATTCTTATTTTTCTATGATATTCAAAAGTCATCTACACAATTTTTATCACATACAAACGCATTTAATAAATTCACTCCTCGTCAATTTTTCTCCTAGTTGCAATTCCATAACATACGTTCATAGATTCTCTTTTGTATTAAATCCCTGCAATAAATTAATTCTTCACCATATTTTAACTTCTCAATTTGGCAAGCCCCAATTTAATTAATTTAACCGTTCCAGTGTAGAAATAGGGAAAAATATAGAACAAAGATATTAGGAAGTTAGAATAACGGTGACAACGGGTGCAATAATAGAGAGAGATAAAAGGGGCATCTCACACACTAATGTTGGTGACTTTGGTATTGCTACAATTCATATAACATGATAGAGACTCTATAAGGTTGAATTGAGCAAAAATTGGTGAAATATCAAAATTAAATTCAGTTTCATAAAACGGGCATTAAAGGCAAATCATCCTATTTTTATGAGAAGTCAGTAGTCACATCCAATGAATGGTCCCCTCGAGCTAGCTTATCATGTGAATATAAAATTAATTTGAAATATGAACTATTTAATGAACTTCTTATGTAACTACTTATAAATAAACTATAGAGTCATACAGATATCTTTGTAATTGGCGACAAACATTAACACAAAATTACCATTAAAACTATAATTTTCAAAATTCCCGATCGATGGGCCAAGTACAGCTCTGTCCACTATCATTTCCTGATATGTCGATACCCAAAAATAGTAACCCACGCCCATTATTTGGTACTAGTATGAAATTATTTTCAAAGTGGACATTTCCCTTGTCGACAGTAATTAAAAACTTTCATGGATTTATGAAATTATTTTCAAAGTGGCCATGTCCTTTGTCGGCAGTAATTAAAAACTTTCATGGATTTAACCACGCATATTTATATACCTTATTCAACTTTGATTCATAAAAATAATCGAAGTATTTAATAACCCCGGGTCCTATTGCTTATATATAGCATTATAATCTAAAATTAAGACCAAATCTGCACCCTTATATTTTAAAATGAGCGATGAGATTAAACCTTACGAATTAATATATTGAATTAATTTTGAATTTTGTTTCTCCTCTTTTATTTATTGATTTTATTTTATTAGTACTTGAATTATGTCATGAAGTATATATATATTTTGGTGTCGTAATAAATTTGACTTATATTTCTATAGTAGGCATTTATTTTCGAAACGCGATTTAAGAAAAAATTGTGTTAAGCGAGAATTAGGTAAAGGAAGAATAAAGTAGAAATGAAAAAGGTAGAGAATTTTGGATTGGGGAAGCCTGTTTTTGTCGGACCTGATGGAGGTCTCTATGAAGGGGATAGTGTTATGTTTGCCGATCCTCAAAATGAAGGGGGCCCGTATATTATCACTATCCCCTTCATAGAGACCTCCGTCAGGTCCGACAAAAACAGGCTTCCCCCATTCAAAATCCACTTCATAGAATGGAAGCCTACTCCAGTTGGTTATCTCAAAATATGTACAATTCACATAGCTTAGGCTACGAACAATGCTTTGGACTTTCCCCAAATATATCTCCAAGTAATCCAACGCTGACCTCAAGTAAAGTACACCGTTGCCTAAATATCCTTGCGGCAGAAGGAGACATAGCTTCTGTCGCGCATTCACAAGAAATTCTAGCCTCGTCTCCTGATCACTCGGCAGGCCATGGGCGATGCTCACGCAGCGCCGCACGTGGAGTATATTTTATCACCCTTAAATGTTCTAAATTTTTGTGATTCCATATGTTTTAGGATATTGGTCATTGCTTGTTGTAAGGTTTTAAAAATCAATGCCGATTTTGGCTATTTCATTTTATTAGAGTGGATTAATTTAATTATATTATCTAACTTAAAGATTATTGAATAAATGAAAAAATTATAAATTGATAAAATAGACAATATTAATAAGAAAATGGTCATTGAATTATACGTTTTGCACGTAAACGATCCGTGAACTTTAAAATATCATGTGTAGTTTCCAATTAAGGTATGGCAGAGCATCCACAAGTGGGGCGACGATGCGGATGGACGATGCATCGCCGCAGCGTTTTTTTTCCAAATTTTTTTCTTATTTAAACACCACAATTCTCTACTATTTCACACACTCCAATTTCACATCTCTTCAACCAACAAGACCATACTCATTTCATGACCGACATGATTGAAGAAGTTTGGAACCGCAACCGCCGTTGAGAATTTTTAGTTTTTTTATTTCGCATTGTAAATATTTTAATTTTAATGAAATGAAGTTTTTTTTCCAAATTTTGAAGTATTTAAATATTCAAATAATAGATAAAATGCTTAGGGCGTGGCTTAGGGCGGGCTATAGTCCGCCCCATTGCTGGTGGAAGGGGCGGAGGATAAAATGCTGATGTGGCAGCGCATAGGGCGGGGCTTAGGACGTCGCATCCTCCGCCCCATTGTGGATGTCCTAATCAAATTAAGGTATAATCAAATTCATGATTACTTTTTTACTCCAAAAGGTACCGAAATGTTTGATTTTCTATTTGTATTAATTCAAAACTGTGAATTCACATATACAAAATAAGAAACAATATTATTTTTTAAAGTTCTAAAATCACAAATTTATACAAAAGCAATTTATTGTACCAATAAAAACTCATAAAATCAAATAAGTTTATAAACTAAAAATTGCACACAAATCACATATCATTTAAATCACTTTTCGATCTATACTACAAAAGATCAATCACAAATACATGTCAATAAAAATAATGTATAAATATATTAGAAGATAGCCAAATCGATCAAAAGATTAGAGGTTGACGTACTTTTCTCCTGAGGTAGTACTGCAGCCGAGCATATAACATGCATCCAAAGTGCAACAAAAATGTAATTAGAGAGGATGATATATACATGATTATAGATCATCATCAATAAAACAGAAGTCAATAAGACGAAAACACACACTGCAGACTATACCGGTTTTCAAGACCGGGGCTATCAACTAGCATTTGCTGCTGCAGAATAAACTAAAAAAAGATCTCTACTATGACTGGACTTTTAGAAAAAAAAATTTAAATCCAAGATTCCATACTTTTAGTAAATGAGAGAGAAATCCACCAGGGCAGAAATACTATCCAAGATGCACTCCTACAAGTAAAGGGGGTTCGGATGCAGTTTGGTAGCTCGCAAGGCTCATAACCTTGAGGTCACGGGTTCAAATCTTTTCGTAAAAATTTTCCTTTATTTATTTTGTATATAACATGCATCCAAAGTGCAACAAAAATGTAATTAGAGAGGATGATATATACATGATTATAGATCATCATCAATAAAACAGAAGTCAATAAGACGAAACACAATAAGTTTGAAATACTATTCGAAAATTGTATAACATCATAATGCAAATTATTCATCCATGACTATCTTATGAATGAAACATACTTGACAGCAGAAACCACTTTAAGAGGAGAAGACCAAACCACATTTGCTGCAAAAAATGGAAAAGATTGTCTACGTATAAGACTCTCACGTAATAATAGGTTAGTGGGTAAGTGGCAATGAATGCCATTAGTGGATAGTTAATCATAACAAAAATGAAGAGTAATAGTATTAATATTTCATTTAGGTTACATGACTCAATATTTAAATTTAATAATATAGTAAGTATATTAGAAAAATCTTTTTATATTATCAATAAGCATTTATGTGATTATTCCCAAAACTCCCCTGTGATAAGTGCTCTTGCTATGCAGTTGAATTTAAAATTTGATCAATGTACGCAGTCTTAATTTATTAAAAGGATTTTTTTTTATCATTGTTTATATTCTAAAAACATGAACAGTACTGTACCTTTTTTTTTTCTTTTTCTTTATGTTGATGACGTGATGGTATGTTATTACTATCCTTGTATTCAGTCCATTAAGCATGCTAAAACACTAAGTGATAATTTGATATATATAAAACACTTAAGGCATGCTTAGAAAATTATGAGAATTAACACTGAATTAAATTGATAAGAATATGTATTAGTTCTCCATCGAAACCTTAATGTTGAGAAAATACTTGGTAAGTTTTCCACGTTTGATGCAAAAGCATCAATTATTCCGCATTTTCATTTTCATTTTCAGCCCAATTACAAAGATATCTTTGTAATTGGCGACAAACGATATATAACACAAAATTACCAATAAAACTATAAAATTGACTATCCAAACGAAAATACTAGTACTATATATAAGACTACCTATCTGAGAATGAGATGGGCCAAGTACAGCTCTATATATCTACTATCATTTCCTGATATGCATGTCGATATCGATTTCGTTTTGTTTTAGAACGAACTAAGGATGTGAAGTTCTCCGTCCATGAAGAGTTATTGGAACTCGAGCCCTTGTTATGAGATTTAATTCTTTTAGTTACAAGTAAAAGCTAAAGTAATCAAATGAACTAAACATTTGGACTTTACATTGTAAAATATCACGAATTTTCGAATAGAAATTTGCGAAAACAATAAGCGAACAACTAATTTTCAAATACTACAATTTTTGGAACAAAGCTTAATTAATGAACAACTAATAAAATAGATTACACGGATTAAGTCCCCAAAGAAAGATAAACAAGGAAAGGAAAATGAAAAAAATATGGAGTGCATTTCGGGCCTTTTCTCCAGGCCCAATTTAGGGCCCGTTTCGAGCAGCCGTCGGCCCAGACATCAACTCCAGGCCCGCTCGCGGTGCAGCCAGGTAGCAGCCGAGATTTCTCTCTCACCTGCAAGTTAAAAACAAGTTTTAAGGGCCATGAGACAAGAGTAATTAATGGAATACTTATAGAGGGGAAGAAACAACCTTCTTTCCCTATGAAGACCAAGGACTTACCCAAAAAGGGGCAAGTCCAGCCTGCAAGCCCTCACCGATGCAGCACCTGTTCTCACAGCCACATCAAACAAGTAACAATTAATATCCATGTACTAAGTACTCAAATAAAGCCATCTCTCAAGTATATCCTACTGCAGAATCATAGTCAAAGGAGATCCTCTGCAAGATGGGAACAAAATAGAGTAACAACCCCAATTAATCCCCCCCATAGTACATCAAGAGTTCAGCCATAAAAAGCCCCCCCCACACCACCTTTGAACACCCTCCTACACATCACAAATTTCAGCAAAACTCTAGTGAAAACTAAGAACAAGCAGTAGCAAGCTTGAGAGGGAGGAAAACCGAGACCAAAAGCAGATTTTCTCGAAGCAGCCGTGATACCGAGAGGTAAGCACCTCCACCCCCTTTCTCCCAATCAAGTTTTTCATGTCATCATATAGAACAACCACATGATCAATTCTAGAACTTAGAATCACAAATGTAGGATCACTTAGGAAGTCATAGGAACAACACCAATAGCCAAGGATATGATCTTCATGAGCCAATGCCTTAGCCAAACTATTACAGTCAGGAAGGAGTAGTGTAGCATATCTATGTAAAGATTTATTCCAGTTTAACTAAATTTTTCTGCCAAGAACCAACATAAAGCCTCTGCTACAAACCAATTTAATGGACAATAATCGAACTCTCACAATATCAAGCTTGAACATCACTAATAGTCATGAATCATTTCTACCTAGCCTTGCCAAATAAAAACCGCGAATCAAGATAAGTAATAGAAGTCAGAAAGCTTAGCTTAGAACGAGGTTGTCCGTCGGTGGCGCGACGTCAACGGAAGGCGTGAGAAGGAGGCAGCGGCGGATGACGACAGGCGGCGGTGGGTCTGCCGTCGAGCAGCCGGAGACGAGGAAGGAGGCGCTGCTCCTCGGTTTCATCGGTATGGGGAATTACCGATTTGGGAATAGGAGAGAGATAGATGGAGGGCCGCGACGGCGAGCCACCGCGCGAGCAGCAGCGGCGGCGGAGTGAGCAAGACAGAGAGGGACGCCGCCGGAGGCGGATGGCGGCGTTGGATAGAGGCGCCGTTTCCGGAACCTCGTGCGACGGCGAGACTCGCTAGCACCAACGATCGGCGACTCCATGCCGCCGAGGAGCTGAAGCCGGCGGCGATCCGGCGACCTGGTGAGGCGGCGGCACCGCCGAGGGAGAAGAGAAAATTTGAAATAGGGTTTGAGTTGGGTTGCGAAGATGAGGTAGAGACAGAGAGAAGAGGGGAAAGTCTTCTTTTCTTTGTTTTGGGCCTCCCTTAATTTTTTTTGGGCCTCTTTAGTAATAGTTTGGGCCACCAATTAATTAAAGTATGGACTAAGAATTTATTTAAATCATGGGCTTTCATATGTTATGGATTAATTAATAGTCCGCAAATTAATTCCACGAAGATAAGTCTAATTTTTCCGGAAATTAGCAAGAGTGCTCAAATGATTAATTTTAAGAAATTACGATACGCTAACGAGTATTTAGACCTCGAGCCAAATTTTTAGTATGTTTAAATAAATGGCATGGGAGGTAGCACCCTCTAGTTAAGTGAATAATTTTACTAATTTAATTAAATCTACTGATTTAATTAATATTCAAAAATTCTAGGACTCTTCTAGAAAATTTAAAGGAAGAATAAAATGATCATCGCACTTAGGATGCATTCATGTCTAAGCTTAATGGATATCTCAAAAATCTAATTAAGTATCTTTTTATTTCCTAAAGGGACGTCTTCGAACGTCATCTAAGACCAAGTTAAGGAATTTCCGGAAGGAGCTTTAGCTTTTGAGGTGGGCATTCTTTTAAAACGTGTTTCTAGTATGAAAATGTGATTCTTTGCTCAAGTATGTTGTCATGCCATGTTTTGTTTTATGATTACCTATCTGCTTGGCTATGCCAAATCAAGTTAAATCGAATTCGGGTCCCAGTAGGGCCGCAAACCCTACTCGGACTAGTGTACACATAAGGGGATCGTGAGCTAACAAAAGGGGTTGGCCGGTCCAGTGACCGTCGTGGAATGTGGCCACATTCCCGGTTCACACAAGGTTCAGATATGGTATATCTATGTTACGTGATTGCGCAATCAAAATCTTTACTAAAGGAAAAGTATTTAGTGACTCGGGTCCTTTAAGTAAAACCCCGTGATCACTCAACTGTGGCAATGACAATTAAAGATAGAACCATTTTTGGCAATGTGCCCACTGAGTATATCAAATACTCAGCCCTGCATGTTATTTTCAAATGTGCAGGTTGAACGTGGACGAGCAGGCGAAGGTGTTGGGACAAGCATATTAAATAAGTAGTTAGGTAGCCCAAAGTAGCATGTCTTCATACGTGCTATTTTGTCTTGGACTCTTCCGCTGCAAAAACCTAGAATTATGTACTAGCAAGCTTTGAACTTAGTCTTGTTACTCTGATCACGTTTTGACTATGTACCCATATGCCTTTGATACTTTTGATTTGAGTGATTTCATCCTTTTTATGTTGTCCCTTGATGTTTGAGATTTGTTTAGTCACGAAATAGCTACGCTCACTAGCATGGGCCAAGTACAGCTCTATATATCTACTATCATTTCCTGATATGCATGTCGATATCGATATCGAAAAATAATTTGTAACCCACGCCTATTATTTGGTAGTACGAAATTAATTCAAAGTGGCCATATCCCTTCTCGACAATTAATTAGAAACTTTCACAGATTTAGCCACAACATACTATCTACCTTATTCAGCTTTGATTCATAAAAAATAATCGAAGCATTTAATAACCCCACCTCAATCATACATTTAGTAATCGAAGCATTTAATAATAATAATAATAATAATAATAATAATAATAATAATAATAATAATAATAGCAGCAGCAGCAGCAGTAATAAATAATAATAATTTTATTGAATCCAAACAAAATAGTACTCCCACAAAACATAACCTAATAGTCTAATGGGAAGTGTTATATTGCTAACTCAATGCTTAATTGCTAACTACAACTCAATAATAGCCATTAGATATTCAAATTAAAGGCCTAAATCATTAACCACAAAATGTCAATACGATCAACAAAAAACGTCAATAAAGCTATAGGATTAATTCCAATAAAAATCAATAGGGGTATTAATGTCAAGTTAGTTATAACTAACTTTTAAAAGAAATCTCAAAACTTTAAATTCATATAACATATATCAAATTAAAGATAATTTTATAAGGATTCCAACGATATACTACATGCATATGTTACGACGTCAAAATTTGAAAAAAAAAAATCTAGAATTTTCATATTTTTCGTACACAGGCTAATGTCAATACAAGCTAAGATAATATGTCAATATAAAGCATATACAATGTCAATCCTAAATTTGTGTTGACATTCTCAAAGCATTGTGTTGATATTTTTGAAACAATATATTGACATTTTCATCCAAAACCCTAATTTGGCGTTTTTTTTTTATTTTTTTCGATTTAATTAATAAAAACGAAAATTACACGTGGCAAATTATAGACCACATGTTTTTTAAAATCACGTGGCCTTAAATTAGTTGTAGTTAACAATTAAATGATGAGTTAGCAATTGATCACTCCCCATAGTCTAATACTACTACATTTAAACACAGAAAAATCCAGCTGCAAAATAGGGTCCCATATTAATTGATTATGGGCACTTGCTTTTATTTCCATGGGTGGTCATATTAGTGTAACATGTTCCACACATTTCTCTATTACCAAAGGTCCCTGGGGGCACACATTTGCACCTAGCACAACAAGTTCCACATGCCCTCAAGCATGTATTTTGCCTTGAGTGGAGGCTGCACCGCTTCTTGCATAGCCCGCCACAGTCTATCCCGTGGCTAGGGTTCGGGGCTGGAGCCGGGGCAAGGGCGAGGCCTTGAGATAGCAGCCGACCTTTGAAATACTTCGAGATGTCTTGAACTATAATAATCAATGATAACAATTCAAAGGCATGATAAGTAGCAAACTATCAACACTAGATATATCATGAACTATATTAATTCAAGGTGAATGATTTTTACTTCTCTTAATATTAAAGGAGAAGTAAAAATAATACGATAAATTGTAAGTTAATGATTTCAGTCAAAATGACACGATAAAGTACAAAGGAAAAAAACTCACCATAAATAGCCTGACTATTGTACTTTTAACTTTTACCACATTTTCCAGTTTATGTTTCTTCTACGCAATATAGTGCATTAACTAACTTGTACATATAATAACTATTTAAATTTTAAAGTTAAGGCACAATTGATGTTTAATAATGTGAAATGAAGTAATAATAGTTACTAATATAACTTACCAGCACGCATTAGTTTTCCGTCTCCTCTGCTGAAAACCTAAAGAAAAAACAAACCAAATTAATAGCAAAATGGATAAACAATTAATTCAGATCTATTATCTACGTTCATGCCATATTTAGCAAAAAATTACTACATATTTAAAAAAATGAAAGTAAAAAATTAAGTGTTGGAACTACATGTAATGCTTGGCTGACATGGCTGGACTCTTCATCCTTCTTTAAATCAGATGAAACCTGCATGAAAAATGGAAAGATTTGAACTCGCAAGCATCTTTTTAGCAATACTCTATTTTTCAAAAGGTAAAACAATAAAAACCTGGGAAACCAAGAAGAGTGAGAAGATGAGTGCAAACACCAGTTTAGAAGCCATCAATTCTTTTCTGCAATGAGAGTTTTTAGTGTTATGAAGTCCAGTTAGTTGTGAATTTATAGAGACATTTGTTTTATTTTGACACTGCTGCCCCTATGGAAAAAATTAATTCCAACAAATACATGCATAGCTGCATATTTGGAAGATTAGTTTGATATTGGCATGTGTCACAATATTAATGATTTAATTCAAACTCACATTATATCTGAAGCTAGATACAGTATATAATTACTCTGATTAGGGGCGGTGCTAGAGATAAGATTATCTCTATAAACTCTGACAATACATTAATAAAATATTTATTCCTCTTTTATTCATGTGTATAATTATACTTTTATAAAGGAGAAATGAATGGAAAATATACCATTGTAATTCACTTATAAAAATCTTCAAATATTTACTTTTGATTTGTTTTATTTAAAATTGATTTAATTTTTTGAGGGACCTGTAATTTATTATACACACTTTATCAGAAATGATTGATCTATCAGTAACAGGTAAGTGTAGGTAGCTGAGGTGACAAAATGATAATATATCAGCCAACTTTAACCAAACCAGCTGGGCATTTGAATATGCTGACAACATATCGTGATACCAAAACCAAAAAATCAGCTATAATTATTTACTTGAGTGTAGTTTTTTTAACAACCCATGCACGCAGTTACTACTAATCTTGTTGGATAATGCAGTGACTTGTGAGTAGTTGATGGCTTATTACTCAGGAGAATAATGAGTGTTTTTATGGTTTTGTGCTTAGTTGGCATTCATAATTAAATTGAATGTGATCTTTATATACAGATCATTTAATTCTCCCAACTAACATCAAATAAAGAAAGAGAAAAAAAGGAAGATAAAGACTCTCTCTTAATGAATGAACCTATATATGAAAGTGGCATTTCAAGAATATAAAATCAAATCACGACATTAATATTATTTGGAAAAGAATTGTGTTTTGAATGGATTCAAATTCAATACCAATAATAAAGATAACAAGTAGCCGGTGTTGTTTTCGTATTTTATTTACAAACTAATTATGCTGGAAAAGTGGAAACTATACTCTTCTCGCATGCTATACTTTCTCTATCATAAACTTTTTCAAAAGGTTCCCCATGAACTCGTGGATTTAAATTATTAAATAGGAAAGAGTCTTCTTTTCTCATTTTCATCCGTCCCAATTTAAGAGTCCTATTTAAAATTTATCATATATGGACATAAAATTTAACCGCATTGCTGATGAAATTTAATTCAAATGTCATTACTTTCATAAAAATAAAACAAAATAAAATCTTAAACATATAAAAAGTCAAAAGAGTCTCACTTTCCACTACCTCACTTGAATTATTACACACTCCAATAACCACTATCTTAATTCAATTACTACAGTCCAACAACTTTTTAAAACTCGTGCCCTAACTCAATTGCACTCCTAAATTGGGACGGAGGGAGTATTATCGAAACGTTTGATGTCTTATAAATCAACAGCTATTATTTCCTATCACTTACAAAATTATAGAGCACTATCTCATGCTTGTTATGGAGCTAAAATTTTCTCTTAGCTTTAAATAAATTTATAAATTAATTATCAATTTAATAAAAATATTATACTCTAACATTATAAATAAATAAAATAATTTAAATATTTTATAGTCATTTTTATATGGAAAAAACTCAATCCTTGTATAATTTACACTTGTATAAAAATATGCACTTTACCATTGTTATAGTTAACATTATGATTTATTTTGTGAGAATTGTGGGCCTACTTCATCGGTGGCCAATGTCATACCAAACGCTTAACCCAAAGCTGATTGGCCCAGACACCCACCGGATACTATTTGGACTTTGACCCGATGTGGATCCGCATTTTTATAATACCTTCGAATCACATTGAAAGTTTTTATGTGTGATAAGATACATGCTATGCTATGCAGTTGAATTTAAAATTTGATCAACGTATGCCGTCTTAATTTATTAAAAGGGTTTTTTTTTATCATTATTTATATTTTAAAAACATGATCAGTATACCTTTTTTCCTTTTTCTTTCTGTTGAAGCCTTGATGGTTTGTTATTTACTGTACTTGTATCAAGTCCATTAAGCATGATAAAAAAAAAAAAACTAATTTGACATAGAACTACTATATGTGATAATAGAATATGTATTAGTTCTCCATCGAAACTTAATGTTGTAAGTTTTCCACTTTTGATGCACAAACATCAATTATTCCGCTTGTTGCACACTTTATTACCGGTAAAGATCAAAGTCCAAAAATTGAAACAGAAATAATTAAGATGTAAAGTATTTTTATTCAAATGCTATAAGATCTTCGATGTATATATATAGTATGAATGGGATTAATTTCATATTGTCAAAGCTTACATGCACGTTCGAATTTAAGCGCAAAAATAAAGACACACAACAACCTTATAATTGCCATAAACTATTTAAAAATAAAGTCGTCTCGCCTTCTTCTGAAAACACAAAACTATATCTAATCAAGAATAAGATTATTTTCTTATCCGATCCAAAACGACTTGTTTGTCGCTTGTCGCCCCACATTCATTCCATCATTCAACATAAACGATTCATTTCATAATTGACATTATGAACATTTAAAAACGTCAAACCCAACGTGGGAAGCCTAATGTCTGCATTGATTTCCATATCATTACTTCACAATTTCAAGTTTCAACAACGTGGAGGCTACCAATTAAGTACCACCTTACGTTCTAATCCCATTCTACCTACCCTGCTTCTCTTTCTCTCTATAAATATATATAAATGGACTTCACAATTCAAAAACCTCAATATCTTCTAAGTGTAAAATGGCAATCACAAAAGCTTCACACGCCATTTTAGTCCTCTTGCTCGGCCTAGTTTCTATCGGGGCCGCAGCAGTCGAGTCGTTTGACTACGGGGCTGCCCTCGATAAAACCTTGTTGTTCTTCGAGGCACAAAGATCCGGTAAATTACCTTCAAACCAACGTGTGAAATGGCGAAGTAATTCGGGCCTTGGCGACGGCTATCCTCAAGGGGTAACTCCCATTGCCTAACCAAATATTCACCTACTTACAAGTACTAATATGTTTTCATACAAAACTAATTTTTTTGAATGGGCAGGTAAATTTGGTTGGAGGATACTATGATGCCGGAGACCATGTAAAATTTGGTCTTCCAATGGCGTTTAGTGTGACAATGTTGTCATGGGCAGCTGTCGATTTTAAGGAAGACTTTATGAAATTAAATCAAATGGGACACATTTTGGAGGCAATCAAATGGGGCACTGATTATTTCATCAAATGCCATCCTCAACAAAATGTGCTATGGGGGCAGGTATATATATTATTTGTTCAAGGAAATACTATTAGTAGGTCAACAATTTTTATGACGATTTTTTCCCTAATGTTACCTAGTCAAATTTATTGGCACAACTACTAGTTTTGCTATACGCTGTAAATTTGTAACAATGGTTTTATCTTGCCATTAGGTCGGAGATGGAGTGTCGGATCACTATTGTTGGCAACGAGCGGAGGACATGACGACGTCCCGAACAGCGTACAAGCTGGATATCGAGCATCCCGGGTCAGACCTTGCTGGAGAAACTGCGGCCGCCTTGGCTGCTGCCTCTCTAGCTTTCAAGCCTTTTGATTCTGCGTATTCTAGTATTCTTTTAGTGCATGCAAAACAGGTTAGTACTTAAGTAATTTCAACACCTAATCGACTTAATAATAAAATAATTTTGCAATATCTAATTGACATGCGTGTGGCTTTTTTTGTTCTAGATTTTCTCATTTGCAGACAGATTCAGAGGCTTGTTTACTGATTCAATTGGGAACTCCAAGCAATTCTACACATCATCTGGTTACTATGTAAGATTTTTTACTTTTTTGTCACATAACATTTTCATTTAATTCTCACAATATTTATCATGTAAGTATTTTTTTCTCCTTTAGGATGAACTATTATGGGGTGCAACATGGCTACACAGAGCTACAAACGATGAATATTACTTGAAATATGCTGTGGACAACTGCGTTGCCTTCGGTGGATCCGGCTGGGCCGTCAAAGAATTCTCTTGGGACAACAAGTATGCCGGAGTTCAAATCCTCCTCACAAAAGTAAACCACAAATCTTGATCAAACACACAACATTAATATACAAGCAGAATGTACTAATTCAACAAAAATGCAAACTTTTGTGTAGTTGTTGCTGGAAGGACGAGCTGGAAAGTACGCCTCTACGTTGCAGCAGTATCAGGCAAAAGCTGACTACTTCACTTGCGCGTGTATGCAGAAGAATGATGGATACAATGTGAAGATGACTCCTGGTTAGATCACCTATTTCAACATTTTTGTAAACAAGTATTCCATTTTCAAGAATTGTTGTGACTCAAATGTTGCTAATTTTGACAATTTAGGTGGCCTAATCTATCTACGTGAGTGGAACAACTTGCAGTACCCTGCCTCTGCTGCTTTCCTCCTCACTGTCTACTCTGATTATCTCTCCAAGGCCAAGATATCTGTGCAGTGCCCAGATGGCCTAATCCAGCCTCAACAAATCCTCAACTTTGCCAAATCACAAGTAAATGTTTAATCTTGTTTCTTTGTCTGTTTTCTTGCATTGGTAGTTTGTCATATTCTATAACAATGTTGTTGTTTCAAATTCAGGCAGACTACATTCTTGGCAAGAATCCCAAGTCATTGAGCTACTTGGTGGGCTATGGCAAGAGGTATCCTCTCCATGTCCACCACAGGGGCGCCTCTATCGCCCCTGTCTCTCTCCTTCACTCTGCTATTGGATGTGTTGAGGGGTTTGAGACTTGGTACAAACGGCATGACGCCAATCCCAATGTCATACATGGAGCCCTTGTCGGAGGCCCTAACGCCAACGATGAGTTCACAGATGACAGATCTGCTTATGAGCAGACTGAGCCTACATTGTCTGGAACTGCCCCTCTTGTTGGTGTTTTCTCAAGATTGCACACACTGTTTTCAGGCCAACAAATGGAGAAGTCAAAACAGCCTAAGCCTTCCAGTCCATACCACAAACCACAAGGTCTGTAATCATGTCTCTCAAATTATGGAATATTTTCATTTATCAAATGTGTATGTCACATTTCTCATGTTTGAATTCTTGCTGTAATCTTACAGTTCCATCTCAACTCTATGCACCAGCTCCCCATTCCAAAGCAGGTAGAGTAACAGCCATAACTATAACATTATTCCATAATTGTTTATTTGTGTAGATATGACCCGAATAGAATTGCATGCACCATTATGATCTATTGCAGCTGTCCCAGTTGAGTTTATTCACTCCATAACAAACTCATGGACAGTTGGAGGGGAGAAATTCTACCGTCACGAAGTGGTGGTGAAGAACATCTCTCAAAAGCCTATTGGGAAGCTGAAGCTGCAGTTTGATGGGCTGACAGGATCACTGTGGGGGCTGACTCCAACACAGGCAAAGAATACTTATGAGCTTCCTCAATGGATTCAAACACTAAAGCCTAATTCTGAATTCAGTTTTGTGTACATTCAAGCTGGTGCTCAAGCTGAGATTTTGGTTCAAAGCTATCATTGATCAGTCAGGAAAAGAATAGGATTTTCTCGGGGGATTTGATGGTTTTAGAATGGAAAGTGGCTGCGGCTGTTACTGCAGTTTCAACATTTTCTGCAATGGAAATTGTAGGATACATGTACTATTAGATTTTCTTTTCCCTTTTATGTCTCAATCATGTAATAGTTTTCCAATTACATGTATTGTTAGCTTGTTTGGTTGAGAAAAATTTTATTCAGAAAGAAAGTTATCCATTAAATTTTTAGGAAACTCTCAATTCTCAACCCAATAAGACCGGACCGAACTTGGCCCGTTAAAAAAACTATCGATCCGAACATGACCCGCCCTACTATCTTCAAATGCATATATGACCAGCACACGGCGCAGACCCGTTAATGACACAATGCAATTTGGAGTGACATGACATAAACCAAAGTTACACAATTAAATAGTACTTCATTTTTAAACATTTTGAGAATCATTAAGCATTCAGTAGGGTCATTTCTTGATTAAGTTTGTTAAAGGAAAAATAAAGACAAAAAAGTCTATTTTCATTGAGATAAATAAATGCATACATGAATCAAATCGAATCAAATTTCTTTTCTTTAATACACCACTTTTAATTTTCTGGATCTGACCCAATTTTTAGTTTAGTCAAACTTCAATAATTGGTTAACCGTTGGTAACGTAGCTAGTTCTTCAATAATTCGATTTTCAGCCCTTCAATGGATTTCAATTCGAGTTACAGTATAAAAGAAATCACCAAAGAATATTCTTAAAAATGTAAAATATTGAAATTGATCCCTTTGAATGATACCTTATCTCTGAAGCATTCACTCCTTGTATTAGGCTACCCCACATGCAAGCAAAGTGCCACCCCATATCTCTATCTCTCGTGAAATTTGAGGTGGAAACTTGCCACCGAACTCATATCCACCCCCACCCCCACTCCAAAATTACCTGACTCGCATATTTACTCTTCAACTCTGTTTAGATTTTGATTTGTTCACTCAATCTTGAACCAATCTTTTACTATTACCGTTTTCAGCTCACATGATTGGTTCAGCATTTCTTGTCCTGTTACTGTGATGCTGGAAATTATCACGTGATTTTTTATAGCAAATTGATTATTATATGTACTACTTCTAAGTTCTATTGTTGATCTAATCTGGGAGTTTATAGCTGAGTATAGAGATCTGGTTTTATTGGGTCTATCGTTTTGGTTTTCTTTCTCTGGTGTTGGAAAATGGGTGGTTCAGAAGAGAGAGTGGTGGCTGTGATCATGGTGGGTGGCCCAACTAAAGGTAACATCTTTTGCTTGATAATGATCACCAATGCCTGATTCTTGTGTAATTGTGATTTAATTATATTTTTCAATAATCATGTTGTTGATTCTGTTAGTTTGCTAGAAGAGAAAGCTAAGATTTTTGGGGAAAGATAAGAGCTTTAATCCTGTCTCTTGATTGCTTGGTGATGGTTTTGGAAATGCAGGGACCAGATTTAGGCCATTGTCACTTAATACTCCAAAGCCCCTTTTCCCATTGGCTGGACAGCCAATGGTTAATCATCCTATATCTGCTTGTAAAAGGGTATGCTTTAATGTGCATTGCCCATTGTTTATTTCACCATTTTATTGTTGATTTTGACTTATGGAATTGATGAAGTTGAGAGTATGTGAAAATGAAAAAAGGAAAAGAATTGTCTTAGCTTCTTCATTATTGTGGAGGTGAGAGGTTGACTAACTCATTTAGCGTATGTTGTTCATGTTAGATACCGAACCTAGCACAGATCTACCTTATTGGTTTCTATGAGGAGCGCGAATTCGCACTGTTCGTCTCTTCGATATCTAATGAGCTCAGAGTTCCTGTCAGGTACTTCCACTGCTATGTAAGATTGTCTCTTTTCCTCATTTATAAAGCTTAGTTTGTGACCTTTTTGTTGTTTGTTGTGTTGGAATTTTTAGATACTTGAAAGAGGATAAGCCACATGGTTCGGCAGGTGGACTTTATAACTTCAGGGATCAAATCATGGAAGAGAGCCCGGTTATTATTCTAACTCCATTCTGTTGTTGCTAACTTTAGTTTATACACTGCTTGACAATGTTGTTAATAGATGTGTATTCGGCCTTGCAGTCACACATCTTTTTGCTGAATTGTGATGTTTGCTGCAGTTTTCCTCTTGCAGAGATGCTAGGTAAAATATCAGTTTGCGACTCATTAAAAATTAGCTATTTATCTTGTGCATTACAGGCCTGAAATAGCCTATGTATATGGAATGCATATGATGTTCTTTTTGTATGCATATTGAATTTTTGGTTGATTGTACAGAGGCTCACATGAGCTACCGTGGGATGGGAACCATTTTGGTGATCAAGGTCAGCACCTCTAGTTAGCAAATCTTCATCCTTCTCGGAAACTAACTCACTATACAAATAGAGGCTGATGCTTCTTTCCTTATTCCTTGTACAGGTTTCGCCGGAGTCAGCAAACCAGTTTGGGGAACTTGTAGCTGATCCCGTTACAAATGAATTGTTGCACTACACAGAGAAGCCTGAAACTTTTGTATGTGAAAGTTCTAAGATTGGGTTACTGTCTGCTCCCATTTTGCTAATGTAATGGATGTATGCTCGGTCACATCATAACTTTCTCAACTCTATATTAAACAGGTGAGTGACCGTATCAACTGTGGGGTTTATATATTTACCCCTGACATCTTTACCGCCATTCAAGGCGTGTCCTCCCAAAGAAAAGACCGAGGTAAGCATTACCCTGAGTTCTTTATTATAATGGCTATGACTGTAGACATTCTATTTTTGGTTTGCTTTATGAAGTCGCCTGAAAATGCGATCCTATTTACTAGTGGCAGTTTTGAATTTTCTTTGTGAACTATGTTGTTCTTGACATGTTTTTATACTATATGTTTAACAGAGGTTGATGACTTGATGTATAAGTCTAAAATATGTGAATCATAATATATCGAACCTAAAGGAAGTACTCTACTCAATTAATAAGAATGTGAATCACTCTTAAAATCTTATTTTTATCTTTTTGCATCAAAAACTATTATAACGAGGCGTATGTTCTAATTTAGTCAATGTTCAAATTTCAGCTACCTTAAGGCGTGTATCCAGTTTTGAAGCACTTCAACCAGCAAACAGGTAGAATGTCTGTACTATGCAGCTAGCTGAAACGTTGTAGATTAGTTCAATACTTATTATTTAAAACCATTTCATGAAAAAATACACAAAATTTGCTTCTACATTTACATTGTGTGGCTAGAGAATCTGTTGATCTTCATTTCTGATTACCGATGTATAAACAGAAGTCTCCCGTCAGATTTTGTAAGACTGGATCAGGACATTCTATCACCACTTGCTGGAAAAAAACAGTTTTATGTGTACGAAACCACAGATTACTGGGAACAAATCAAAACTCCCGGGTGAGCTATAAATGTATATTTACTTCTTCCTCTTCCACGACACTTGTACCTTTGGATCCTATCTCATGTGACATGGTGTCGTGCAGAATGTCCCTGAAATGCTCAGGATTGTACCTCGCCCAATTCAGGCGCACCTCACCAGATCTCTTGGCTAGTGGAGATGGCACGAAGAATGCTGCAATTTCTGGCAACGTTTATATTCATCCATCAGCAAAAGTCCATCCAACTGCTAAGGTCGGCTGCAATTTATAGTGTTATGAGTAAAATGTATGCATACTCTGTCGTTTCTGATTCAGCGTTCTTTTATTTGAAACAGATCGGTCCCAATGCTTCGATTTCAGCGAATGCTAGGATCGGAGCTGGTGTGAGGCTTGTCAACTGCATTATTCTTGATGATGTCGAAATCAAGGTACTAACTAAACACTCAAATTTTAGCGATAAAGTATGCATCTTTGAATATATAAACTCATCTATCCTATCGTTATTAGGAAAACGCGGTGGTGATTCATGCGATCGTTGGATGGAAATCTTCGATCGGAAGGTGGTCAAGAGTCCAGGTATGTCAAAGAATTTATTCAACATTTTTAACAGCAATAAGCAGCCTAGGTCTGCTGTTACTTTCAACATCTACCTCTTTTAATTTCCGTATTTTATTTGCGTTGGCCGCTTTGAAAGAGGTCCTTCACGCGTCTCTTGCTCTTTGCAGCACAATTATAACGTTTATCTTACGTTTTTCAGGCCTCGGGAGACCACAACGCGAAGCTTGGGGTCACCATTCTAGGTACTTTCACCTTCCGTTAAACGATCTTTATCTCCTCCCCTCAATTTGCATCCATAGCTTATGAACAAGTTGTTGAAACAGGTGAATCAGTGACAGTGGAAGATGAAGTTGTGGTGATCAACAGCATTGTTCTTCCAAACAAGACCATGAATGTCAGTGTTCAAGAGGAAATTATATTGTGAGATCTTCTGTCAAAGCTCATGTATACTAATTATGTGACATATTGAATTTCCATTTCTAGATCAATTATTCATATCTGTTCATTGACCTCTTATTGCAAGAAGGTGTATTTTATGGTTGGAATAAATCGCTTCGTATGTTACCTTGCATCCACCATGCAGCATTAACATAGGAATATCACAATATATTACATATAGACGACCTAATTCTTTTGTAGTTGGATAACTGCGAATAAATGTATATTTCATGGTATTTGCTGGTGATTTTAAAGTTGGAGGACATGTTAAAACTTGACCACATTTTAATTTATTCCTTTAATAAAAAATAGTCTTAATTGTGGACGTGCATGAGTGTCAATGTAAAATTAGTAAAGTAAAAGATATAGACACTTAATATAAAACTAGTAAAGTAAAAGATACAGAGATAAAAAGAAAGGGAGAGGGGGTTTGTTGAAGTATTTTTAATTGGAATGAGACCTATCTCATTACAAAGAAAAAAGTTATGATAAATATATAAAGATTGATTTTGGTGGACAATTCAAAATAAAATAAAAGACTATTTTTCGTAGACAAATATATTCAAGTAATATTTATGACAATTTACCCATTTATATATTATGCAAATATATGGGGAACATTTATGATTTTATGCTATTTTCGCATCTCATTAGAGATATTTTTTTAAAAACATTAATAGATATAGACTAATTTTGATGGATGTCTAAAAATTTAAAAATACTTACTAAGACTATTTGTGGTGGACGATTTAACTACTAATATTCATGACAATTTGCCCATTTATTTATAATGCAAATATATGGAGACCATTTATGATTTTAAGCTTTTAAGCTATTTTAAAAGGAATGCTTAATTTTTTAATAAATGCATTCTAATTATTAGCCTTTCTTCTACGCATATTATAAAAATTTTGATATATCATCTTCAGGCCTATCAAAGGCCAACATATGATTTCTCTCCATAAGAGCTCCCCTTCCATAATAAAAATATAACTATTTTAAATTGAAAATTTTGGTAAATCAAAACTAAATAGCTGCCGAAAATTTGGTTTGACATATTCTTCACCCATCCAAAGATTAATTATCGGAAAATTCATGCATTAATCAAACAAAAAAATAAATTCATTACGAAATAAAGTAAATAACTAAGAAACAAAACTAACCGGCATTCCATACTCAAACAGTCAACATCCTAGAATGCATAGGTTCATAATTTCTCCTATATTCCATATGCGCCATAATTACTCCTACACTGCACATGCCATTTCTTACATATTCCTACCTTGCATACTTAAGGCCATTGACATTTTAACCACTCCTACATTGCATATGCCAACTTCACTTTTAACCAAATCACAACAAACTACATTAATTTTATTTTTATCTATTTAATACCATGATTCAATATTTTTACTCGTGTTTATACATCTTCAATTATTAATACTTTCCTAATTTTATACAATTAAATGTAATAGTGGTAGTGACCCCTATATATGGAACCCATCACTACTACAACTTTGTACAAGACCAAAAATCCCTCACCCTAAAACAACAATGTCTTCTTCTTCAATTTCATCAATTCTCTTCATCTTAATCATACCCTTCATTTTACTCTTATTCTCAACTCCCCACGCCGCCTCTTCGTCTCCGTTGATCAAGAAAATCTGCGCCAGTGTCGAAAAAGACTACGACGTCAAAATGTGCTACAAAACACTCGAAGCCGAACCAAGAGTGGCCTCCGCGAGAAACGTGTACGATCTCTCGGTCGAAATCATGAAATCGGGAATCTCGAGATCGAAGCGCACGCGCCGCCACATCAGAAGCCTACTGAGGAAGAACAGCACAAATCCGAAATTGAAGGCAGCGCTCAAACAATGCAAATCGTCGTATGATTGGGCCATAGGGTCGCTCTACAGTGGGCTCAGCGAAGTGAAAGAGGGAGAGTACCAAACGGCGACGTATGATCTTCTTCTTGCTGCGACGGACTGCATCCGTAATTGCCAACAAGTTGTGGACTCGAAAGTAATTAGAGACAAAATTATTGTACGAGGTAACAAACTAACGAAAATATTCGGGATCTCCGCAGTAGTGGCAGTTGATTCGATCGCATGGTGAGACTCATTGGTGGTTATTTTTATGCGTGACCGGTTCAATAATTGATAATCAATATTAGTAATTTTGTTGTAGTAGTTCATTTTGTATGGATTGGAAGTTATGCATTGTTCGTTATAAGGAAATTAATACTTATATGGCCGGTTCAAATAGTTATATTTTTTTAGAATGGGTAACTAGTTACATATTTTCGATTTCAGTATTAGCGCTAATTAGGCGACAATATGATAATCTCTTTTTCGAAATTTAATTGTTTGAGACTTGGAGTGATATTGAGGCTTTTGAAATTTAATTGAGTGGCCCAAACAAACTTTCTTTACATTACATTATAATTAAATTAAAGTTTGTTGGAATGATAAAATATTTAAGAAAACAAGTACATGTGAAAAAAAAAAGATTAGGAGATTTGATTGATCGGACTGAGAGAGCAAAAAGCATCTATCTTATTTTATTCTCCACCTACTTTTTTCTCTCTTCTCTCCCCTATCTCCACTTTAACTATTTAAATATCAATTCCTTAAATCATGTGCCCAAAAGAAGTGAGTCTTAATACTCCGGGACGGAGGGAGTACATGTGAAAAAAAAAAGATTAGGAGATTTGATTGATCGGACTGAGAGCGATGAAAATGAAAAAAAAAACTTCATTCTCAGTTTTAATAGGTGGTGTTCGGTTTCTTAGATAAAATCAGTAGCGAAGCCAGAATTTTTACGATGGGGCCCAAAAAGAAGAAAAAATTTAGCTCTACCGTTTTTAATAATTGCGGGTATCTCTTGATGTTTTTGTCATCGCAAGTAGTCGGAGGTAGACCCTCTAATGTTTTGCATTTTTTATCATATAGAAAATCTTAAAAATAAAAGAATGTTTTCAAATATGTAGTACTCAAGAATAAATGCATATCAAACAAATTTAATCGCTTCAAGTATAATTGATATAAGCAATTTGTGATGACCTACTAAAACCTACTAGTAATAAAATTAAGTTTTTTCATAAGTAGAACAAAATTGTTTAATTATCGATATTAGAAAATAAAATGTAATTAAAAACTATTAGTTATATTACAATAAAAGGTTGTTAAAATACAATATTACTGTGTGCAAAAGTAGTTTAAAATACATTATTGACATTGGGCAAATATATAAAACTAAAACGTTGAGTGGGAATTGAATTCGGCATCTCCAGCTGGTAAGCTCTTAAGGTCGGAGACTTTGCCAACTGGGCCACCGAACTTACTAAAAATACTTTTCAAATATATGTGTTATAGTTAAAGTTCCAATGGCTGGGAGGGCCAAGGGCTCCCCGTGCCCCATCGTAGCTCCGCCCCTAGATAAAATAGTAGTACTGAGATATAATCTAGGATTGAGTAGTGAGTTTATTTTAGTTGGAGTGGTGGTTAGCTATGACTAATTATCTCATGATTATTCATCTAGGATTAAGTTGTAGAAATGAATCTCATTAATCAAACACACTACATATTTAATTCAGATATATAATCTTGTACCCCATAGAAGACTACACAATATGAAGATTAAAAAGATATTTTTTAAAAAAATTTAAATCAAACTAAGTTAAATTAGAATTTAATATTCAATGAAAAATTTAACAAAGATAAACTATTTTTAAAATTCATGTATAAAATTGGATAATTGAGAAATAAATATCATATAGTAGTACTATTTTAATTTACTTAGTTACATATTTTAAGAATTGTGAACCTAAATGTACTTAGGTATTCTCAAAATGCTTGATATTAGTGGCGATTTCAGGGAGGGGGCGACCATCCCTCCCAGGTGACCCACCACCATGGATGTAGACATAGATTTTCTATAGACGCCTTCTTCGACAGCTTCCGGCGTCGCTAAATTTTATTTCGCTCTTTCGTTCCTCCCCGACGATCCATTAGTTTCTGATAAATTTTATTTCGCCCTTTCGTCCCTTCCCGACGATCCATTACCATGGATCCGCCACTGCTTGACACCTATTTTAAGAAGAAGAAAAAATTGCGTGTTTTTGGAATCTATTTCAAGAATTTCGCCAGAGTGTATATGTATTGAAACCAACCTAATGTTTCGATCATGAAAACAATAAATTATAATCGGTGGCTCGGATTGTCACGCCTCAATCCTTTCTGACGTATAGACTTATAATAAGTAAATTCAAATTTTCAAAAGCACACATATTAATAATTTCAAAATCCAACATTTATCAAGTATATATTTCAAAATATTCAAAACCGTAGTGGGACCCTGTCACCACTCTATATACTTTACAATTATCTACATGCAAAAATGGTGAGGAGGAGAAGGTTGCCAAAACGTGTCAGCCGCCGACCCTGATAACATGTGGAGTTCCTATGACTCACGTTAACCCAAAAGTTCACTGATATCTTATTCCTGAAAAATAATAGTGGTTTATATGAGCCACAACTCAGTGTATATAAATCTTACCTTTAATTTCACACACCAATATCAAACACATTCTTTCACCAAAATATATCACCGGAAGTAATAAACATCATAAATAATTTAATATTCATATGCATATGCCTATGATCCTTTTAATATTCTGTGACTGAGCAAGCCTGGTATCTGCCCGGGATTTCCATTGTATACGACCTGCAGGTTCCTTTTTAATTATTTGACCTTTCCACGAAGGCCCCTCTTTGATTTGACCTTTCCACGAAGGCCCCTCTTTGCATATATTCTTTGACCCGTAGGTCCATTATCATTGTATATGACCCGTAGGTCTTTTGCCATTGTATATCAGATCCAGAGCAAGACAGTCACATATCCTCTTTAATCTCATGACTCGAATAAATCATATACCATATATCAAACATATTCATTGCACAAATTACATATCCACATCATTTCCACCATCAATATTAAATAACACATAACCATTTATTCTCATATCATATAATTCAAATATTCACTCCAATTTAGCACATAACAATCAATCACATAAAATATGTAAAATTAAAAGTGTGATTTATACACACCTGATTACGATGAGTAAACTTATTGAACTTCTGATTCCAACTCTTGATTTATAACCCTTGATCATAAATTTCTCGCATTTTTTTGTTCTTTCGTTTTTCTCTCCTTCCCTATCCTTTCTTTTTTTCATAAATATGTACAATTATATATCAAAGTTCACGTCTAACTTGCCGACTTATGCCTATTAATTAAAATATGATTAATCCAAATGGCATGTATATAGTGAAGCTTATAGTGATACGTGTCACACATATATTATGGGATAAAGATAAATTACAACATAATTATTTAATATTCTAAATAAAAATATATATAAAAATAGAGCTTACTTAATAATTAAGATACTTGTCAAAATTCACTTTTATAACTATATAAATATTTAAGACTGTATGTATGTGTTCACAAAATACTCCCATGCACATATTAATTAACGTAATTACACATGCAAGTAATAATAATTTTATGTGCAAGTAATAATAATTTATCTCCCACTACATATAATTATGATATAATCACATATATAATATTTTATTTGCAAGTAATAATATAAATATTTAAAAAATGATGCATGTTTTGGATCATGGATGTCACAATCTTCCCCCTTTTAGAATTTTATCCGCAAAATTCATTCCTCTCTATGTTAACGTACTCAAAGAAATTTCTAACCCGTAAATAGATGTGGATAGTTCTTTCTCATCTTTTCTTCGCAATTGTTTCACTGGCGGTCCACTATATTGACATGTTCTTCTATATAACTCAAATTTTCAGAAATCTGTGTATCAGGATCTTTCAGAACATGTGAAGGATCAGATCGATAAAGCCGAATCCTACTGACGTAGAAAATATTATGAATTTGTGCCAACTCTGGAGATAATGTTAACCTATACGCCAATGGTCCAACTCTTTCAACAATATCTCACGGTTCAATATAATGAGGACTCAACTTACCTTTTTGCTCGAATCGCATGACTCCTTTCTGAGGTGAAACTCACAAAAAGACTTTATCAAGACTGAGATAGTAAATCGCGGATCTCTGTCAATATATAAGATACTAGAATACCATATAAGCGTTCCTGCAGATAATGATGCCAAATCTTCAAATAAAAATAATGTCGCTAATAACAGATTTTGATCAGAATAAGAAACTCCATGTACTTGCGATTGTTACGATGCATAAGCAATAAACTTTCCATTAAGTCAAAAGATAACCAAATCCATGTTTCAGCGCATCACTATAAATAACATAATATCTTGTACCTGCGGAGATAACCAAAATAGGTGACATATTCAACCGATGCTTCCACTCATTAAAACTCTTTTGATATGCTTCACTCCATATAAAAGAATAATTCTGTCGTACTAACTTTATTATCAATTGAATAATAATCGGGAAACATTTCCAGTTGAAAACCAATTCAATCTTTTGTAGATTCACTTCTATTCCACGACCTGACACCACGTGTCCCAACAATACCACATGTTCTAGCAAAAACTCACATTTACTCAACCTTGCAATAATCTGTTTATCTCGCAGAACTTGTAATACTGACTGCAAGTGATTAACATGCACATTTGTACTTCATGAATATAATAGTAAGTCAATAGAAATAATCACTAACGGATCCAGGAATAGTTGAGAGAATTTGTTCATCAATGCCATAAATAATTGTAGGTGCAATAGTTTATTCGAAAGGCATAACCAAAACTCATAATGGTCGTACGGAGTTCAAAATGGTGTCTCTGCAATATTCTCTTTAGCTATCTTCAACTGATGATATCTTGATCAAAAATCAGTACTCGAAAACAGTTGCATACCTTGAAATTGATCAAATAAGTCTTCTATTCTCGGTAATAGATATTTATTCTTCATTGTCACTCGATTCGACTTCCAATAGTATATATAATGTCGCAGTGTATCATCTTTCTTCTTCAAATATAATATTGGTGATCTTCAAGGTAAAACATTAAGTCATACATATCTCTGACAACTCTTGTAACTGTTTCTTCAACTCTTGAAACTCTAATGAAGACGGTTGATAAATATAAATATAAATAAATGCAGTGCTCAATAGAGAAATATGTCTCCTGATAAGGTGAAAATCCAGATAAATCTGCACTTCCAATAAATCAAAAATCCGATCTAGATAATATAAGAAAACCTGGAGCAATATATTGATTACCGTAAAATATCACTCGATCTTGTCTCGATGATTATATTACTATTTCTTTTACTTTACAAGCTACCTTGGTTCGATGAAGTGAAAACCAATCTATACTCATAATAATATCAATATCCGTATGGCAAGAGCTCAATTGAATTAACTCGCAACACATTCTCTAGAAAAATCGTGAACTGAATACCAGAGGTTGTATCATAGCTTGTGGGACTGTTTCCCACCAAGAGTAAGTATTGCTTCAAAGAAGAGATACCCTATAATCAAAACCTTCTTCCGACATACAACTCATCTGATTGAACACCGGTTCTATCACTTTTAACTATATCACAGCCTCAGTCAGATTAGTCCCATAAAATCAACAACTTCTACTTTTCCGAGCTCTTTAAATTTTCTACCTCTTTACCTCATCATTGGTCCATGTACTCTTTGTTCTAAAAGCCTGGGTAATCCCCATATGATGCAACATGTATATGAGATGTTTCTACAATTAATTGATGATGCATGGCGGCTGACCCTTCTCTCCATAATGACACATGTTTATGATAATTGAAATGCAAATGAAACTTCGAACCGAAATGCATCATATGATATTCATGAATGACATGTCCCAGCGGGAGTCTATCCCCGCTCTGATACCACCTAAATTGTCACACCCCAATCCTTTCTGACGTATAGACTTATAATAAATAAATTCAAATTTTCAAAAGCACACATATTAATAATTTCAAAATCCAACATTTATCAAGTACATATTTCAAAATATTCTAAACCGTAGTGAGACCCTGTCACCACTCTATATACTTTACAATTATCTACATGCAAAAATGGTGAGGAGGAGAAGGTTGCCAAAACGTGTCAGCCGCCGACCCTGATAACATGTGGAGTTCCTATGACTCACGTTAACCCAAAAGTTCACTGATATCTTATTCCTGAAAAATAATAGTGGTTTATATGAGCCACAACTCAGTGTATATAAATCTTACCTTTAATTTCACACACCAATATCAAACACATTCTTTCACCAAAATATATCACCGGAAGTAATAAACATCATAAATAATTTAATATTCATATGCATATGCCTATGATCCTTTTAATATTCTGTGACTGAGCAAGCCTGGTATCTGCCCGGGATTTCCATTGTATACGACCTGCAGGTTCCTTTTTAATTATTTGACCTTTCCACGAAGGCCCCTCTTTGATTTGACCTTTCCACGAAGGCCCGTCTTTACATATATTCTTTGACCCGTAGGTCCATTATCATTGTATATGACCCGTAGGTCTTTTGCCATTGTATATCAGATCCAGAGCAAGACAGTCACATATCCTCTTTAATCTCATGACTCGAATAAATCATATACCATATATCAAACATATTCATTGCACAAATTACATATCCACATCATTTCCACCATCAATATTAAATAACACATAACCATTTATTCTCATATCATATAATTCAAATATTCACTTCAATTTAACACATAACAATCAATCACATAAAATATGTAAAATTAAAAGTGTGATTTATACACACCTGATTACGATGAGTAAACTTATTGAACTTCTGATTCCAACTCTTGATTTATAACCCTTGATCATAAATTTCTCAGCATTTTTTTGTTCTTTCGTTTTTCTCTCCTTCCCTATCTCTTTCTTTTTTTTCATAAATATGTACAATTATATATCAAAGTTCACGTCTAACTTGCCGACTTATGCCTATTAATTAAAATATGATTAATCCAAATGGCATGTATATATTGAAGCTTATAGAGATACGTGTCACACATATATTATGGGATAAAGATAAATTACAACATAATCATTTAATATTCTAAATAAAAATATATATAAAAATAGAGCTTACTTAATAATTAAGATACTTGTCAAAATTCACTTTTATAACTATATAAATATTTAAGACTGTACGTATGTGTTCACAAAATACTCCCATGCACATATTAATTAACGTAATTACACATGCAAGTAATAATAATTTTATGTGCAAGTAATAATAATTTATCTCCCACTACATATAATTATGATATAATCACATATATAATATTTTATTTGCAAGTAATAATATAAATATTTAAAAAATATGCATGTTTTGGATCATGGATGTCACACGGATCGGTACCAAATTCTAACTTCTAACAAAAGTGGACGTTTTTTACTTGATTTTCCGCCAACGAAATAAAAATAAATGTCATATTTATAGTCTATTTTGCGATTTTTTAAAGGTAAAAAACACTACATCAATTTTAATAAAATTTTAAAATTATAAAGCATATTCAATTGTAATACCAATAAACAACTAACATTATAAATAATAGTTGTATAAAATAATAAAAATTATACTACATTAAATTTTTAAATATGTAAGAATCTAAAATAAATAAAAAAATATCTAGAAAAAGTTGGGAATCATAATACTGCAAAGTACTAAGTATTTTCCTTGTTTTCAGGATTTTTATTACTTTTCCATTTTAATTAAAAATCAAAATAAACCCCAGATTCTAAAAATTAAGTAATCAGATTACATTCTAGACAAAATAATTTTCATACTTATTTATTCCATAGGGTTTATTCTCTTTCTATTTTTAATAGCACGATTCACTATTTTTACTCAACATCTTTGAATTATTTACTTTCCCAATTTTATTAAAATCAATATTGGAATTAGATATTACTCCGTATTTATCACCCCCAATACCACTATAAATAATACTCATCAGTATTATGAAACCCATCATTCTCCTCTATACCCTGAAGAAGGAAAACAAAAAATCTCTAACCCTAAAACAACAATGTCTTCCACTCGCATCATCGTTTTGGTACCCTTCATTCTAGTCTTTTTCTCAACATCCAACGCCGCCTCTTCATCTCCTTTAATTAAGTCACTCTGCGACCAAGTCAGGAAAGATTTCACCATTGAAAAGTGTGACGAAACACTTGAATCAGAACCAAGAGTAGCTTCCGCGACAAACATGTACAATCTCACCGTCGAGATCATGAAATCCGGAATCTCGAGGTCGAATCGCACGCGCCGCCACATCGAAATCCTACTGAAGGAGAAGAGCGCAAATCCGAAAATGGAGGCAGCACTCAAGCAATGCAAAGAGTCGTATGATTGGTCAATAGGGTCGACCCGCAGTGCCCTTGCCGAAACGGAAGAGGGAGACTACCAGACGGCGTCGTATGATCTTAAACTGTCTGCTACGGACTGCATCAGTAATTGCCAACAAGTTGTGGCCTCCAAAGTTATTAATGACAAAATTATTGTACGAGGTAACGAACTAGCGGAATTATTCGGACTCTCCGCATTTCTGGCCATTGATCTCATCCCAACCAACTAGGGAGTGGACTGTTTGGTAGGAGTATTTAATATTTACGTAATTTAATCGTGTTTTTTGATGACCGGTTCAATAATCGATGATCAATATTAGTAGTAGTAGTAGTAGTACTAATTTTGTTGATTGGAAGTTATGTATTGATCGTTAAATCAAATTACTACTGTACGTTCCAAATGCATAACATACTTTGGCAATATCGTGAGATTATATTTATCATACTAAGTTAATTACAATATGATATCCTCTATTTACAAAGTTTAATTGTTGGATATTTTCATACTGAGGCTTGTGAAAGTTAATTGAGTGACACAAACTCTATTTACATTACAGATAGTGGAAATATGAAAAGATACTAAAGACTACACGCATAATATGAATATAAAAAAAAAGTTATTTTAACAAAAATAAATCAAATCAAACTAAATCAAGTAAAGTTTTAACATTCTATGAAAATAATTAATAAAGATACTACTGTAATAAATACTATTACTAATATTTTCTAAATTCATGCATAAAATTGGATTTATTATAGTGAAATAAATATCACACTATTTTACTAATTGGTTACACATTTAAGAATGTGTCACGTGTGTACCAAATTTACTTACATGTTCTCAAAAATGCATTACGCTTAATCTAAGAAGAAAAAAGTGGCCTATTTTCGGAACCTATTTTAAGAATTTTGCCAATAGATCTCATCCGATATGAAGCATCCGTAAGTATATGTACTGTAACCAACCTAATGTATCGATGTTCTTGATAGATTTTTATGTAGCCATTTTAATTACTGACAAGGTAATTCATGACAATAGTAAATTATTATTAGTGGTCCGAAAACAGCCCTAGTTGAGGTGCTAGGGTTTAAAATATGTATAAGAAAAGATATTCTTTTTATTTCTCAATGAATAATGATCCACATAAACTTCTAATTAGTATTAACTACGTCCTTTAAAAATATACTACTAATATTTTTATTTTGATCCGTTCCTTAAAAATAGAAACTTTCTATACTTTTTATTTTAAGAAACTTTTTTCTCTAATGGCGATGGACTCATTCTCAACTAAAATACTTTAATCACATTTCCTATATCTCGCTTACTTTATTAATTAAGTATCTATTAAGATCTATGTCATTTCAAGTATCACTATTTTTCAAAGACGGAGTAGTAAAGTACTAACTACCAACTTGACTTGATCAAAATAAAGATTCATAAAAATAACTGACTAAAATAAAAGATACTATATGTTACATCTATTCATATGAAAAAGATACTGTAAAATATTGGAAATCATTATGATGCGATCTGCGGCAAAATTTGGATGCAATTTTTGGGCCAGATTACGTATAAAACTTAGACATAGATATTGTGCATGACAAATCATTTAATTTGTATGCCCTCCGTTTCATAGTAGTGAAATCATTTTCTTTTTTAGCAAAAATTAAAACATTTTTTCTCAATTACTTAATGTCTCTTACTTACTTTATTCTATCTTTATATCTCTATCTTTTGCATTTCCTATTTTATTTGTGTAACTTAATTCACTTAATACAATCTTTCTTAATCTCCGTACTGAAAAGAAATGTTTCCGTTACTATGAAACAGATCAATGAAGGGAGTAGTATATTTTCATCGGACGAGACATGCGTGATAAATTATTTAATAGCTACTACTCCCTCCGTCCCCCATAATTTGTCACCATTTAATCCGACACGGGTTTTAAGAAATGTAATAGAATGTGAGTTGAAAAAAGTTAGTGGCATGTGAGTCCTACTTTTATATATTAGTTTTATAATAAAATGTGAGTGAGAATGAGTTAGTGGAATATGAGATCCATTACTAAAAATGATAAAAGTGAAAGGTGATCAATTTTTAGGGACGGACAGAAATGAAAATAAGTGACAAATTTTCAGGGACATACGAAGTATTACTTGGCGTTTGTTTGTTTTATCGTTATTTATGTTTCCAAATTAAATGTCTACTCAGATGACCTCAAAACGTGAAAACAAGTTTTTGGCTTGTTCAAGTTATTTTCAAGTTTGTTAGTTTCATAAACAAAGAAAAGCATGTCGTAAAAGAATCAAATTGCATCATATTAATATCATACCCTTATTTAAGGATATTTGTTAGTTTCATAATCATAGAAATGCCGTTGTAAGAGACAATTTAAGAGTGACAAGGAAAGAATTAATAAAGAACTATCTTGGGCGGGACACATGAATTACATAATTAATAATTAATGTAGTAGAAAGAAAGAGAATTAGATTGTTTACATATTGGATTGGGTAGTGATAAATTAACAAAAATTGTATATACAAAATTGGACATTTTAGACATTTTACATCTATAATTACATTAATGACGATTAATTAGTTTGTATATCACATATTTACCCTTTCGTAACTATTTTAGGAAAAAATTAAGTTTGTTAACTAAATAACTACAGATTTAGGAAAGTATTAAGTAGTTCTATCTTAAAGCTACATAATTACAGATAGATCAAAACTAAAAAGATGGATTCATCACATTTTTCATCATACATTTAATAAAATCTTGGGTAAGTAATTAGACAGACTCAACTTTTAAATGCTACAGTATTATACAATAAAATTTTATTGAATAAATTGACATATAAAATTTTAGTCACTAAAAGAACGTCACATAATGTATTTAAATATTTAGGATTATCATTCAACTAATTATAATTTATTATTTCAATTTTCAGTATTCTAACTAATTAAAGATTATTATTTTGATTTATTTATAATAAAAATAAACTAAATAATAATAGTTATTCAAAAAACTAACTATTTCTTTGTTAAATGAAATAGTAGCGAAATTATAAATTATAAATATAACTACTTGTAAATATACTTAATTAATTAGTATTGTCATCCAACTAATTAAATATCATCACGTCGATTTCCTTGAATACTATACGTTTTGACTCAAAAATTATGAAATGAATACAACAATAAAAAATAAATTAAAACAAACAATCATTCGATCAAACTATTTTAATAGTATTAAATAATTTTTAAAATTGTAAATTATGAACAACCACATATATGTACACTTAATTTTATAATACTAACATTAAACTAACTGATAATCATTAATTCAATATCTTGACGCAAAATCATGAAATAAAAATAAATTTGATATATAAGTAATAAAAATAAATTAAAACAATAGTAGGAGCATTAATTATTATTCACATCCAAATATTTTATTATTCAACAATTTTAAATGCAAATTATAAAAATGACCATATATATATATACTATATATATACTTGATTTCTTAGTACTCTCGTCCAACTAATTGATGATCGTTAGTCGGTTTTTTTGTGTAATCTACATCTTGACTCAAAAATTACAAAACAAACATAATACAATGTATAATAGTAAAAAATATATTAAAATAATAATGGTCATTCGCATTCAATTATATTATTGTATAACTGAATGATTAGTTAAGAAATAATGATTAATATTTTATTAATATAAAAATACTTATCGCTAAAAGTAATTAAAATTAAAAAAATTATGTATATGCTTTTGGATATTTAATAAAAAAGGAACAAGCTAAGGAAAATATTAAAGAAAAATAGCGCAAAAATAAAAAGAAAACACAAAATATATTAAATTATTATGACTATAAGTATGTTCTCATGTATAGTTGACATTTCAGTTATATAAAAAATTATTTTATTATTTGAATTTATTATTTTCATATATTGAATTATTTCATTGTAACAATATTGATGATTTACATCGCATGACAATTTGAATGAAATATTAACAAAAAAAACCCCAAAAAAGTTATGAAAAAATAATATGAATGACAATAAAACACTAGATACTAAACTATAAAATGAACAAATATAAATTTCTTTTAAAAAGTAGTATAGTACTTTATTAAATTATATACTACGGAGTAGTATTTATTTTATAATTAAATATAGTAATTTAATTATGTAGTGTGTTAATCAATATTAACATAAATAGTTTAAAACCTAAATCAATGATATTTTCCTAAACTAGTACAGTTAGAAATATCCAACATTAATTACTAAGGGTAAATTAGTCATAAAATATTATCCTCAAAATAGAATTAAATTAAGGGGTATTTTGTATATACAATTGTTGTTAATTTATCTTTATCCATCTATTTTGCAATTTTTAAAAATAAAGCGATCACATGACAACAAAATAACCTATTAAGGACGTTTTTTTTATAAAATTAAGAATACTAATTTGTATTTCTAAATATATCACTAAGCTTCAAAAAATATCTTTATTGTTGGTGTGTCCTAGCGAAAATTAGAGAATGCAAATGCAAACATTTTAAAAAAGCAAAGGATTAGATTAATTTATCTTTAGTTAGGAATGTTTTTTTTTTCATCCTAAATTTTGTTATTTTTTAATAATTGATATAGTGAAAGAAAGAGAGTTATTCCCTCTGTCTGGATTTCTAGGATCCCGGTTAACCATTTTTTGGTATCTCACTTTAGGAGTCTTGGTTGGAATATTTTTAATTTTTTTTTATAATTTTTAAAATTCATGTTGAATCTCAGATGAAATTCCAAAATAAGGAGAGAGTATTATTTAATTTTATAAAAAGGAATGATAAATGATCATATTAGCTATTCATATAGTATTTATTTTTATAAAGATAAGTTCTAGATGATCACATGACTCACATAAGTCACATAATATTAAATTAATAAAATAAAGTAGTATTAATTACGTTATATTAAATTAATAAAATGAAAGTATTTGAATATAAGTACTCCGTATAATACTAGTTATCAGTTAGTGGAAATAGTAAAACGACACATCATTTTTGAAAGAGTAGTGATTTAGAGACATAATGTCTCTATGCCATAATGTCCTTATGTTTTCTTGCCATAAAAATAATTTATATATGGACTAATACACCCTTATTTCAAATAAAAGGAAATTAAATAAATAGTTATATAGTATAACCGTTTAGTTAATTATGAAAGGAAAGTCAAATAAAAGCAAATTAACTATCTTAATTAACATAGTAACTTTTCAATAACTTTGGAAAATTATAATTAAGTCATTTATTAACTTTCTTCAAATTTGTATAACATGAAAAAAAGATCGGAATTGGCTTACCTTGAAATGGAAAATTTTATTTTATTTTATTCAGACACTAATATAAAAGTTAACTTTTTCATTGAATTTATTCATCTAATAGTCAATAGCAACTAATTATTTTATTATTAAATAATTCTCAATATTTTAAATTATAAAAATGATTATATAAATATATTTAAATTTTTAGTGTCATTATTGAACAAAATAATCATAGTTATTTGATATAATTATATTATTATTTAATCACTTTTAAATTTTACTCACTAGTAGTAATTCACATCTATTTATTTTATTAATATTAAACATTTACTTATTTAATAGTCATTCACATCAAATTATTTTATTATTAAATAATTGATAAAATTCTATTGTAAAGATATATTTCCTCCGTCTTATGTTATTCACACATTTCTGTTTTGGCTCGTTCCAAACTACTTTCACTATTTATACTTAAGTGAGAATTATAATATTTAATAATATATTATAAGTAATTAAGTGTTCTTTTGTTAAAAAATTTCTTAGTACACTTAAATACTAATTTAATTACATCAAAAAATTAATCTCAAGTTTATGACTTAAATAGAAAAGTGCAAATAACATCTGAGGGAGTAGTATATGTATAAACACTTAATTTCTTATTGATATCATTCAACAAAAGAATAATAGTCATCCACATCAAATAATTTTACTAGTAGTATTAAATAATTGTTAAATATCTAAGTGTAAAAACGATTACATGTATATATATACTACTGTCATCCAACGGAATAGTAATAGCTATTCGCATCAAATTATTTTATTATCAAATAATCTTTAAATTTTAAGCAGTAAAAAACTATTATATGAATATGTTTTAATTTCTTATTTTTTCATTTAGCGAATGAGTAATAGTCTTTCATATCATATTATTTTATTATTATAAAATAACTATTCAAATTTTAAGTTATAAAATTAACTACATGTATATATACTTAATATTTTAATGTTATCATCCAACGAAATAGTAATGACCATTTGGATCCAATTATTTAGTTAATGAATTATTAGAAATATATTAAAATTATAATAGTAGTATATTTTGCATAGTCACTAAATTTTATATTATTATTTTTTATTAAATAATTACTGAAATTTTTAAGTTATAAAAAAATACATGATATCTAATAAGTAAAAGTAAATTAAAATGATAATAGACATTCATATCAAATTTTTTTATTTGTATTATAATTATTGAATTTTTAAGACACGAAAATGATTGTGCGTCTGTACACTTAATTTTTTTAGTGTTCACATTCAATGAAATGGTAATAGTCATTCACTCATTTGCATAACATAAAATTATTTTATCCCTCTGTCCCACAGTAGTCACTCTTATTGTGACACGAGTTTTTAAAAATGTAAAGAATAGTGAGTTTGAAAAGTTAGTGGAATATGAGACCAATTTTATATTAACTTTAAAATAAAATGTGAATGAAGTGAGTTAGTGGAATGTGAGACGTATTTATAATTTATGATAAAAATAAAGTGTAACTCTTATTGTGGGACGGAATCAAAATGGCAAAATTTAACTCTTATTATGGGATGGATAAAATAAATATTAAAATTTGTAAAGATATGAAAACGACTAATTATATTTATACTTAATTTCTTTGTTGTATCATTCAATAAATTAATGATGATTAAGTATTGTATCTCCTCGTAATCTACATTGTTACTCAAAAATCATGAAATACAATTAAACTTGATATCTAAAAGTAAATTAAAATAATAAATTTTATTCGCATCAAATTATTTTATTAACAGATAGCTATTGAAATTTTAATATAATAAAATTTGTTTATTTAATATTTCTCTTTGTTCCAAATTATACAAGTTGTTTCCATTTTCCATATTTTCGCTTATTGCTTGTTTATATTTCTATTTGTACTTTTTTTCAAAATTATATATCGGGCAATTCTTTACACGCTTTCTTTCTAAGTTTCAAAATTTTTTAAGTGTTATCTCCCCCTTCTCTTGATTTTATAGTAATTATTTTCTTTTTTCATATAAATTTGTTTTGTTCAAATTTACACTTTAAATTAATATTGAATTATTTCTCATCTTTTCTCTTAAATAAATAAAAGAAATAATTGTAAATATGGAGACATGAGTTCATGGAGAATTGTGTAAATGGCAAGAAAGAAGAGAGATATAGAGGAAGGAGAAATATACGACTAGAATTGAGTAACTTTCCATAATCAAGTGATTCTATAATACTAATTAACATTTTATATAAAAAGGGTAGTATGGTACATGTACAAAACATAAATTTAAATAAAAATCTAAAATAATTTGAAATGACTATTTTAACCTCATTATTGCATTATGGCTTAGAGACATTATGTCTCTAAAACATTTCTCTTTTTTTTATTCCACTCCGTTATATTATTCTCGGATGAGAGAATCAAATTTTATGGGATGAGCAAGTCAACGTATTCAAATTTTCTGCACTACGGATGAGATACATTAGCTACTCAGACTCTACATTTAATTATTCGGATGACGAATCAACGTATTCAAAATTTGAATTAAAGATACATTAATTACTAAAATCTCTACATTTAATATCGAAAAAATAGACACTAAATCAAAGCACGCAGGTAACAAGTATTAATTGAGTTTCTTTTAAAACGCCCTATAAACTAATAGATGCGTTTCATTTTTATACTTATTTTATAAAAATAAATATTTAAAATGGAGAAAGTAATACAGAGAAGACTCTTCTTTATATTTTGTAGCAATACTTCATTTATTCCTGCTAAGATAATACTACATTTCTTAGTCATCTAAGATTTTAAAAATTGTTGATTAATGTGGTTAATTGGAGAGAAAAAGTTAAGTGTAAGTATTAAAAGGAGATAGAAAAGTGAATAGAATATTTTATTGGAGACAAAAAAGTAGTTGTGTATGTTAATAGGAGAGAAAAAGTTACCAAAAATAGAAATGAGTCATCTTGATTTGAGACAAATTAAAAAAAGAAAGTGTGTTATCTTAGTTAAGAAGGAGTGAAATAATATAATTCAATATTAGATATGGAAGTTTAGTTATTAAGTATAATTAAGGTTATTATTTTGTCAAAGCATGTGAAGTGGTACAGTGGTAAAAGAGCCCTAAGGTATAGGGTTTGAATCCCTTGGAGATCATTTTTTTAAAAACGCCACATAATTGAAAAAACCGGTCCATCCGGCCGGTTCAACCGGTCCAAAACGGTTCAATCCTTCACCGGTTTTATATGGCGAATCGGACGGAAAGGTCACCGGTTCGTGGCTGAACCGGTTCGACCGGCCGGTTCAAACCGGTTTTTAAAACACTGATACTAGTATTATTATTTAATAATTTTTGTTATAATAATCTGCCTCAACCAGTTATCCAACCAGTCTGACCAATAGTCCAATCGGTCCATACAGTTAAATCATGAAACGGTAGCTTCGTTGGCTCCACTCACTAGTCCGTTTTTAAAACATTGCCTACCATGCATGAATTTAGGCCATACTCCCTCCGTCCGCGAATAGAAGTCTCGTTTTTTCATTTTAGTCCGTCCGCGAATAGGAATCTCTGTTCACTTTTACTATAAACGGTAATAGGACATCACCTTCCACTAACTCATTTCCCTCATATTTCATTTACAGTAATATATATACAAGTGTGGATCTTTATATATGCCACCTTTACTTAACATGGTTTATTTGACGGGAAATAAATCTGGCAACGATGGCTTGAAAAATGTATTATGAGAATATGATTTCTAATATTTTTACTTTTTTGTGTTTAAAAATTATCAATATTTTAAATTTTAAATTATGAATTATTATTATTATTATTATATATTATTATTATACTATTATTTTATTATAAATTAATAACTAACTATATTACCATTAAATTATGAAAATTAAGAATTGTCAATTATAATATCAATAAATAACTATACAAATAATACCAAGAAAAAGTTGGGAATCATAATCCCACAAAATTGTACAACTATTTCCCTTATTTTTGGAATTCTAATTGTGTTTGAATTTGATTAAAAATCAATATAAACAGCAAATTCTAAAATTTAAGGAATCAGATTGTATTCCATATATAATCCTTCCTTATATAATCCTGCTAAACTAACATGCAAATTCTTAACTCTAAATCAAAATAATTTTCCTATTTATTTGAAAGTGAATAGTTGAATAAGACGTACTCCGTATTTATCACCCGCAATACCACTATAAATAAAAAGTACTCCCCATCATTCTCCTCTATACCTTAACAAGAACAAAAATCTCAAACTCTAAAACAACAATGTCTTCCAGTCTCAACATCGTTTTCATAAGCTTCATCTTAGTCTTGGTCTCAACCTCCCACGCCGCCTCTTCATCCCCTTTAATTAAGGAAGTCTGCGACAAAGTCAGAAAAAATTACGCCCGTAAAATGTGCGACGAAACACTTGAATCAGAACCAAGAGTAGCTTCGGCAACAAACATGTACAATCTCACCGTCGAAATCATGAAATCGGGAATCTCGAGGTCGAATCGCACACGCTGCCACATCGAAATCCTACTGAAGGAGAATAGCACAAATCCAAAAACGGAGGAAGCACTCAAACAATGCAAAGAGTCGTATGATTGGTCAATAGGGTCAACCCGCAGTGCCCTAGGCGAAACAGAAGAGGGAGAGTACCAAATGGCGTCGTATGATCTTCTTCTGTCTGCTACGGACTGCCTCCGGGATTGCAAAAAAGTTGTGGCCTCCAAAGTAATTAATGACAAAATTATTGTACGAGGTAACGAACTAGCGGTAATATTCGGACTCTCCGCATTTCTGGCCATTGATCTCATCCCAACCAACTAGGGAGGGGGCTGTTTGGTAGTTAGTTTTACGTATTTTATCGTGTTTTACTGTTTTTAGATGACTGCTTCAATAAACCATGATCAATAATACTAGTAATTTTGTTGATTGGAAATTATGTATTGTTCGTTATAACCAAATTACTACTTTCCGTTCGAAATGGAGTACTAATATTTTCTAAATTCATGCATAAATATCACACTATTTTACTAATTGGTTACAGATTTAAGAATGTGTACCTATTACATGTTCTCAAAATGCATTATGCATTACACTTATTTTAAGAAGGAAAAAATGGCCTATTTTCGGAACCTATTTCAAGAATTTCGCCAATAGATCTCATCCGATATGAATCATCTGTAAGTATATGTACTGAAACCAACCTAACATATCGATCTTATAATCTAAATTGATGGTCTTGATAGATTTTTATGTAGCCATTTTAATTATTGATGTGGCAATTCAGGACCATAGTAAATTATTATCGGTGGCCCGAAAACAGTCCTAGTTGAGGTGCTATAGAGTTTGAAATACGAATGATAAAATACATTTTTCTTATTTCTTAATGAATAATGATCTCGCTGGTCCAAAAACAGCCCTAGTTGAGGTGCTAGGGTTTGAAATACGAAAGAAAATATATATTTTTTCTTGTTTCTCAATGAATAATGATCTACATAGATGTCTAATTTTTACTAACTCCGTCTTTTAACAATATTTTTTATTTTGGACGTCGTTCCTTAAAAATAGAACTTTCTATACTTCTTCCTATCTAATGAGAATGGACTGGCTCGATCAACTAATAATACTTCAATCATATTTTCTATCTCTCTTATTTTATCAATTATTCATTAAAACTCAAGTTGTTTCAAAAGTTACAATATTTCAAAGATGGAGGTGGTAAGAATACTAGTATCTAATTAACAAGATAAAGATAAAGATTACACAAAGATATTGGACTAAAATAAAAATATATGTTAAATCAAATCAAATGAAGAAGATATATTGGAGATTATTATGCTGCTAAATTTTGATGCAATCTTGGGTGAGATTTGTTGGCTCGAGGGACCTATCTTATATCTATCGTTAAGCAATTTTAACATCATCTGAAACACATCAAATATACAAATTACGTATAAAACTTAGATTCATAGATATTGTGCGTGACAAATCATTTAAATTTGAAACACATCAAATATACAAATTACGTATAAAACTTAGATTCATAGATATTGTGCGTGACAAATCATTTAAATTTGTAGTAGTAGTAGTATATTTTAATCGGACGAGACAGGCAGGATAAATTGTTTTATAGTAGCAATTACTTAGCGTTTGCTTGTGCTATCGTTTTTTATGTTTCCAAATTAAATGTTTATTCAGAGGACCTTGCAACATGAAAACAAATTTTTGGCGTGTTCAAGTTTTTTTCAAGTTAGTTACTTGTTAGTTTCATAAACAAAGAAAAGCATGTCATAAAGAATCAAATTGCATCATATCAAATATCATACCCTTATTTAAGGATATCTGTTAGTTTCATAAACATAGAAATGCATGCCGTCTTAAGAAACAATTAACAGTGACAAGAAAAGAATAAAGAATATCTTGAGCGGGACACATGTCATTAGTAAATTACAGTATTAGTATGAATTGATGATAGAGCTGAATCAGACTATTTCAACTTTTGAATTGATGATAAATTAATTACAGCAGGAGGAGTAGTAGTAGTAGAATTTGATAGCTCGAATGGAAATTGATCAAATAAAGCACACAAGTGACACAACTATTAATTGAGTTGTTAACCAATAAATTAGTGTTACAAGTGAAATATATTCGATGAGAGAGATGTTTATTTGGTTTAAATAATTTGCAAAATTTAATACTACAGTTTGCAAAAATGATAAGTTTTCTGCCCTCCAACGGTCCGGTTCAGTGGTTCACATCAGTAACATAACGGTGATTTTAAATGGTGAATCGAATCGGACTATCTGCCTGTTTGTGGTAGGAACGGATAGTCATGTCTGATTTTTTTTTTAAACATATTGTCTCCCATATATCTACTGTTTGTAAAAGGCTTCTCAATATTCTCTAATTCTAACACCAATTACAAACAAGTCATAAAAAAAGGTGAGAGGCCTAGAAATTCCACTCATGATCATCTACCCACAAAATTCTTTACATGCGACAACAACTCATGAAGTCGCGTTTGAGCCAATTGCGACTTATTCAGAATCTGAAAAGCATGCCCAACGCCTTTACTCACCACTTGCTCCACCCTCACCCCTTCCCTCGCCAATCCGCCGCAAAATTCCAAATTCCGATCCCTCAATATATCCGCCTCCGCCACGCAAACCAACACCGCCGCCCCCGCCTGCCGCATCTCCCCCGCCGATCCCGCCGCACTGCACCACGGGTGGTCGCGCCCCGCCCCCGCCGGCAGCGCCATCCGCCAGTACGCGTCCGACGCCGCCACTGTCAGCGCCGCCGCCGGCCGCGCCGCGCACATCTCCGACCGCGTCCGCGCCTCGCCGCCGAAAAACGGCTGTATCAACACCAAACCCCTGACTCCGACGCCGGCTGAATTCGCCCTCAGCCCCACATTATAAGCGATGTTCGCGCCGGCGCTGTCGCCGCCGAGGAAGAATCGAGAGAAATCGCATCTTCCGGCCCACCACTCGCCGGCGAACTCCTGCTGCTTGGCCCAGACCGCCGCCTTGACGCCGTCGTCGTAGGCGGCGGGGAGGGGGTGCTCCGGCGCCAGCCTGTAGTTGACGGAGACAACGGCGCAGGCGGCTCTGGCGGCGAGCTTGGGGAGAAGTTCGTGGTAGCAGCTCCAGGATGCGGAGCCGACGCAGAATCCGCCGCCGTGGAAGTAGAGGAGCAAGGGCAGTTTGTTGGCGGCGGTTGGGACGTAGATGCGTGCCCAGAGATGGGTGTACTGGTCGATGATCGCCTCGCGGCAAGTGACCCCGAGGTCAGGGGCCAATGAGCACCCGACATTTGGCACGATTTCGGGGCGCTCCACGTGGCCGTCGTTGTATACCTTAATGAGGCCCTCAATTTCCTCAACTACTTGGGGAGCTTTGCTTTTCATTTGGAGTCTGCTCAGATTTGTGCCCATTGTCATCGCAGACATTTGAATAGTAATTTATTATTCTATATAGTATCTATATCTATGGATGCTTTGTTGAGGACAAATTTGGGGTTGGAGTAGGTTGTATTTATAGAGAGTGAGAGACAAGTTGACGGAGGAAAAGATAAGGTTGGAAGTCGCGCATATATCTAATCCTCACAATTTGGACATAATGCATTGGTTATTTTGAAGTTATCATGTTTGTGTACTTGCAATATTATTGGGCTGTGTTGTTACCGGATCGTTAATGTGTTGTGGCGGCACAAATTAGATCGCGTTTGTGATTGTGTCGGGTGGTGTTGTTACTGGATCGTTATTGTGTCGTGGAAGCATAAATTATGTCGTGTTTGTGACCGTATGAGTCAAGCTATGTTCATGTTTCTGTTGAGGGTTTTTCTTTTCGTACCATTTTCGAGTTTAGCCTATGCTATCGTATCTACACGATAACGACCTGGCACATTACTTTTCGGTACAATTATTGCATGAGATTTTGATATTTGACCGTAGAATATAGGAGTATGAACATAAGTGTATCAGGAGTATATGAGAAATATACATTTGGAAAGAGTCGTGTGAACAAGGTTGTAACTTGTATTTTGATTTGAATAAGCCTTTCTTTCACCATTTCTATGCAGTTATATAAGTATTCAATTATCAAACAACTAATTAAGACAATATCTGATTATAATATTTAGTTTTTATATAAGTGCGGCTATTTGGAAAGTCGTACAAAATATTTAAATCAAGAAGACGTTAAAATTTAACTAAAATAATTCTAAGTCAATTGATATTAATGCTACTAGCTACTTAATCAGTAGCAATTTGATATATGTATTATTTATAAATATACTTATGCGGAAAAAACTTACTACTAATATTTAGGAGTAGTATTTGTTGAGGAGTATTCTAGTGAGAACTGAAAATCATATTATTCTTTAATACTGCATAATTATTAGTCGTCATACTCCATCAATATTGATATTGAGTCAAAAATCGATATGTTTTGTGATGATACCAAGTAATATCAATGTATTTAAGAACTACTCCCTCCGTCCCGGATAATTCGGGTCACTTTGACCGGGGCACGGGTTTTAAGAATTGTAATGAAAAGTGGGTTGAAAAAGTTAGTGGAATGTGGGTCCTACCTTTATATATTAGTTTTATAATAAAGTGTGAGTAGGAATGAGTTAGTGGAATATGGGGTCCACTACCAAAAATGGTAAAAGTGAAGTGAGACAAATTATGTGGGACGGACCAAAATGGAAAACTGAGACGAATTATCCAGGACGGAAGGAGTAATAGTTTTGTGTTCTGATTTTAAGAAAAGTTTCAGTAAAATCTTTTAAAATGATAACTTTGAGAAGTGAAAAATCATACTTCAATTTTCTGATACGTTAATATCAGTTACTAATATTGAGTTAGAAACTATATTCATTAATAATAAACTAATATTAGTTTAAAATCTTAATTATATATTTTGTGATGTTAAATGTATTTGCGAACAGATTTTGTATTTTGAGTGTAAAAGAAATTCAGTCAATGATCCATCTCTACTAAAATTATTATAAAAATGCAGAATTGAAAGGATTTTTTTTTTCAGAATATTAAACAATCAACCATTCACGTGTCAAACGAAACAGGACTTTTTTTTTTCAAAAACCGAATCGATATTGGTGGGCACGGAAGATGTGGTTTATGTGTTTGTGTACGATGCAATCATCAAAATCATGACAATTAAGAATATAATTGGATGTATGTAGACATTATCTCTATAATATAATTGGTGGAAGCCAAACTTAATTATTGGTTGTGGCATGACAAATGGAGAGAGGCCAACATTACTATACGTTAATTAATATAGAAATTAAAAGATTCATCTAATCAAGTCAAGAAAGAGACGACCTAACTTCAGTTTGTCTCCCACAAAATATATTTTATATGTACCAAATCAAAATTTCAGTCAAATTTGTGTTCTGGATCGGACTATTCATGCACGCCAATAACTCATTATTAGGACATATATATATATGAGATTTTTAGGTGATATCTGGAGCACTATTATAATTTATAAAGTTAATTTCATTTTCTTCATATACAAAATAGTAGTATGACATGTATATGTGTTTGATTTATGTATTTATGCGATTGATAATTTTTGTGGCAAAAGAGAATGAAAAGGAATAAAGGAAATGCAACATAGATATGAAATTGAGAACAAAATCTACCAAGTACACAAACAAATGGGCAGATATATTTCTTTATTCCTCATCTTTTTTATAAAAAAAAATTGACCATCATTGTTTCCAAAAGTAGGATAGAGCCACATCAAATGGGCAAGTGAGTTCTCTCTTATTCTGGAAAAATCTGGAATCTTTCTAACCACCTTTTCCTCTCCTTTTTATAGGGTTCCCCATGTTTATTAATAAACATTTTTAACTCTTATTATTAGGTCAACTAATTAATTTATATATTAATTTTGCATGCACTGAGCCAGTCATGCACAATTATATTAGGTATATTTGTGTGCTAGCTATGATTATGAATGACAAATTGTTCTGTGATTGATTTAAGAGAAAATATTAGTATGATGCAGTTATGTTATTTTATTCATTAAGTTTACTCATTTTCATGAAGGCATCGAAGTGTAAAAAGTAGTAGTAATATTACTGGGGTGAATCTTGACGAAGACTTGAATTTGGCAATGTGATATTATCCACATTATAAAAGCAGACCGAAGTCGGCACCGAAATTCCCTAACCCCAGAAGATATATGTTCGTCGAGGAAAAATATCACGATTTTATTCCAATCCAGATATATATGTTTTATTCTACGAAAAAATGGAATCGTTATTTTATAATGTAATCAACCATAAAATATACTACAAATATACATCTACAACATTCCTATTAGTTCGAATATAATCTAGATGCATCATCACGGGCTGGTATAAAGCTTCATGCCATCCTGTAACTTTTTCTTTTCGAATTCGAATTTACAAGATAGAAATCTATGGGTTCCATCCAAAATAATTGATGATAAGAGGAGTGGCCCATGAGACTTATATAATGATTTCAGTTCTCTTTGTACACCGATGTGGGATAGTTGTATTAGATTTTTTAGTTTCAATTGCAATACCCTCCCTCAAACCCTTCAATGTGAACTTTGGAGGGGTTGTACTTTTTTTCTAATCGGTTGGACTACTAGCCCAATTTTTTTAATTTTTCCCCTTGGGCCACTGGCCTAAATTTTAAGTCCAGATATAATGCTGGGTCAATCATTTTTTTGGTTTTTTAGCCCAGATATATTGTTGGGTCAGTTAAATTTGACCATAGTCGGCGACCTGCTCTGATACCATGATAGAAATCCATGGGTTCCATCGTAAAACCAATTGATGATAGGAGGAGGGGCCAATGAGACTTATATAGTGATTTCAGTTCTCTTTGTTCACCGATGTGGGATAGTTGTATTATACTCCCTCCGTCCCATAAAAATATGTGCACTTTCCATTTTTGTCCATCCCACAAAAATATGTGCATTCCATTTTTTGGAAAGTTATACTCCCTCCGTTCCTTCATAGTTGAGACAAAAAATTTCAGCACGGAGTTTAAGAAATGAATGTTTAGTGTGTTAATTAAATAGATAAAAAGTAAGGGATGGAAAAAAGTAGAGAGAATAAAATAAGAGAGTAAAGTAAGAATGAGAAAAAAGTTCTTAGTTAAGAAAAACCAAAAACCCTTCTATTAGTCTAGATAGTATTCAAAGTTGCATCGTAGTACTCAAGCCGGCATTTAGTCTTCGAGGATCGATAATTTCAATTTGCCACGTGCTACATACCCCATACACTTGTGGGTGACATATTGATTGCAAATTTAGCATGAGTCAGATTCAAATGCCAACTCCATCCCTTTGTCAGCCTTACCTATATTTTCACAATTGCCTCCCACATCTGTGAAACTTACAGAGGGAAACTTTCTAATGTGGCAGCAGCAGGTAGATGTTGCGGTGTGTGGATATGGTCTTGAAGCCTTTCTTACTGAAGAAGCTTGTGCACCACCTCAAATGATCCCAGATCCAACAGAAGGAAACATGGTGATCAATCCAGCCTTTGTGGCATGGCAGAGACAAGATAGAAGAGTGGCTGGATGGCTGCTTTCGTCGCTTTCAGAGGGAGCACTGATCCTCGTGGTTGGACTCAGATCTGCGAGTTTTAACCGGGACCTGGCTTCAAACAAATTTCCTCAACCCATTTCTACTGGCTAGTATAATGGAGGTAAGGGTCGAATCCCACGAGGATGGACACGTTTTGATAACTGTGGTGACTTTCCTGGGTGTTTTGGTTAGCTACCACGCTTGGGTTGAGATTTTACCTAGACGGGAAATAAAGGTGGTACTCTACTGACTAGTAGGCGGGAAAATAACAGACATGTGGGAGTGTTCGTGAAAATAGGGGACAAGGTGTATCAGAGACATATGGAAAGTGGACAGTTACTAAAAGAGGAAATTTAGACAACAAGGTATATCTGATGGCTGGGGGCTTTCTGACAGGTCTGGATAGTACATCTGAAAAGTAGGGAACAAAAGCAAAAGTAACTTAAAAGTAAAAGTGGTCCAATAAAGTTGATTTTGACGTTTTCTTCTTCACCAAGTATTAACAGAATTCAGATAAACACAAACACCATGACTGAACTTCAGATTCACAAATTCAAACTTAAGATCCATCGATTTAAATGCTCAAACTTAAATTAAACAGTGAAACTGCAACTTAACTTCTACTGACTGACATGCAAGGTGGTAATCACAACGCAGAAAAGAACTCATGCACGAAACTTGACTAAACATAGCTACACTTTGAATCAACAACTCTCGATAAGAAAACACTTAGAAATTGAAAGCAATGACTAAATCTAACTTTCCTAGGCAGAATGAAGCAAACTCGAACCAAAGTGACATGCGAAATAGAAACTTCATAATGTAAATGTTGGAAAATAACAAAGTACTTCAAAAGAGCAACAACGATGAGTGTTTGCAAATAACTAACGATGAAAACAAGTAAACTTTAAACTAAGAAAGCGATTAAGATTGTTTTTGCCACTCCGGGCGATGATACTACTACACTGCTACGATAACTGGCTGGAACGGCGGACTGATGACTTCTCCGGCAAACTCTTGGACGTCAAGTGACCATGGCTGTGGCGAGGAACGAGAGGTAGGATAATGCTGAAGGAACTGATCTTCTAGAGAGAATTCTACTAAGTGTGATTGTCGAACTAACTCGAAAAAAAAAACTCCTTCTCTCTCTCCAAGTGGCTTCTTTTATAGGGAGGCTTGCCCTTGCTTTTAGGGTAGACTTCTCCCGCGTTTTGACCTTTTTGCCCTTGTCAATGATCATCCCAGCTATCCTCCTTCTCCATCTCGAGCCTTTTCTCTGGCATGCATCCTGGTCAGTATCGCACCCTTCTGGCGCCCTTTTCACTTGCGTCACCTGAATCGTCTCCTACTGACTTGGATCCTTCAATCCCGCACACTTAAGCAACTGTTTTGCAGATAATACATGAATTTCACGACATACTGACCAGTAACCAAGGCTTAGAATACGACTTATCAAACTGCTCACACTTACCACATGCTTGTCCTCAAGCGTGAAGACAAACAAAAAGAAATAAGTCGAATTCGAGCCTGGTTACTCCCCCTGACCGACTCTACCTAACTAGACTCAAGACTCTGACGCAAAAGAAAAGAAAACAAACAACGACACAAACACATAACACATATAGTTAACTTAAACACATAGAATAGGCTATATTTTCAACCACCCTTCCCCTCGAGATCAGGTGCAATCCGGCCTTAGGCAGCCTTGAACTTCCGCCGCCCCCCTTTTCTTCCCCAGTCAGTATATCTGCTTGTCAGGATCACCCAATCCTAGGCCAAACACTGGGTTCACTCAGTCACTCATTCCTCACAGGGGATGTTAGGACTGTTTTCTCTCAATGCTAAACCACAGATGTTTCGGACTCAGATCTCACGTGCAGCTCCTGAAGGTCTTTAAGGCTTGTAACGGGGCTATTGGTTTGTAATGTTTGGGGTAGTTGTCCCTAAGGCTCTAAGGTTCAAAAACTAACTATTTATTTTGATGAGGGAGAACTGTGTGCATTTGGGCTTCTGGCTAGGGCTTCTTCTTCGGCTGGACAATTTCTGACATTGGCTTCCAACTGGTCAGTAGCTTCCTTGTGGCTTCGCCACCCTTATTCCTTCTTCCTCCTTTCTCTTTTTGTGGTCAAGTATCTGCGACCATTTTCTTCAATTTTCTTTTCTGTGGCTTTGCCACCCTTATACCTTCTTCTATTTTTTTTGGATCTGGAATTTTTTTTCAGATCGATTTTCTCCTTCTTTCTTTGCTTTTCTTTTCTTCAGCTGGTTCCTTTTGTATGTCCTCCTGGGCAGTTGCCTCCTTGCCTTATGCCTTGCACACACACAGTTCCAGTGGCTGATGGGTTATTTCGGGGTATAGATCAGGTTAGAAAATGGGGTTCTAAGGGTAGGGTTTTTTTTTTTTTTTTTTTTTTTTTTTTTTTTTTTTGGGGGGGTTTCCTACTGCCTTCAGGGTTTGCTACACGCGGTCACCTTGCCCTAGACATCATGTGGTAGCCACTCTTCTTTTTTTTTTCAGTGTTTAGTGGAAAGCAGTTCCACTTTGGGGCTTCTAACTCACCTTTTAAGAGGGCTTTCGTGTCTGACCTAAGGGATGGGTTTTTCCTTCATACTTGCATCATCTATACTGACTAGGGGTTACTGGAGGGGGTGGTTTCTGTTTTCCGGCATGCCTTATCTCCCTCAATTCCCCTCACCGTCAGTTCGAGGCAGTTGAGTTTTAAGCCCATTCATAAAAAAAACATAACACATAATTCCTAGACCTAAACAAACCCTAAAAAAAAAACTAACATGCACTGACTCAAATAACACATATATACATGTCATACTGGCCATTTGCTCCCCCCTCTCACTTCACAAGTGTCTGCCCCAGATACGGGCTGTGAAGTGAAAATTGGGAATGGCTAGTATGACAGACACACATTTATAACAAACACATATTATATCTAAAAACTTCTCACACTTAGACTATGCAATAGGCTAAGTGGGAGAGTTTCAGATATATACCTAGATTTATAAAACAAAGCAGAATATTTTACAAACATGTTATATAAACATATAAACTCCTCACACTTAGACTACGCAGTAGGCTAAGTGTGAGTTAACATGCTTATGACAGAACACAAAAACATAATAAAAACACATGCACCGAAGTAGCAAACCCTTTACTTCTCACACTTAGACTATTAAATAGGCTAAGTGTTATGAATGGGGTTTGCTCACAATTAATACACATAATTCTACCTATTTAACAAAAGTAAGAAAACAGAACTAAAAGAAAACTTAAAATTAAAAAGAAAACTAACTGGTCAGTGTGGGGGGGTCGATCAGACGTTCCTCCTGCTCCTCCTTTGGTTCTTCTTCAGTGGGTTCCGGTTGGTTGTCATCTTCCTCCTCTTGTTCATCACCTTCTTTTTCCTCAGGTCCGGTGGTTTCTTCTTCCTGTCCTCCATGTCCACTTGTTCCAGCTCCAGTGCTTGCCTTTCCTCTTGCCAATTCCTTTAGGATGCTCTCCATTAGGGTTGTCAGCTTCGCCATCTCTGCCCGTGATTGTCTAGTCTCCTCTGCCAGCACAATTACTGCCCTCTCCAGATTTTCTTGCCTCAACCTTTGCGCTTGGTCGATCTGCCCAGCTTGCCCCTCCTGGCCTTGTTGTGCCCTTCCACCAGGGGCTTCTCCCATTGGGTAGAACTGGGGTACTCCTTCTCTGTAGTATACCAAGTTGGTGCGGACGAAGAAGGGTATATCGAATAGGCCAGGAGCGTCGACCATGTACATCGGAGATAGGTCTTCTGCCTCTTTGATGATGATGTTGTTGCGCACGAAAGCTCCTAGTATGTGGCAGAGGGACAAGTTCCTAGCTGGGTGGGTGGCTATTAGGTGGCATTGGCAGGCTGTCCAAAATCCCAAATGCAGCTTCCTACCGCGATTAGCGCACCATACCATGTATAATAGTTTCACCAATATTTCTTATAGGCACAAGCTCTCTATTTCCAAGAAGAAGGTTCTTACCTTCTGTGTACTCGGAACTAATGTTCAGATTCTCCAAATCATTTGAGACATGATGAGTAGCTCCACTGTCCGGATACCAGCTGGTAGAAGCACTTGAATCAAAGTTGTATTCTGAAGCATTTCCAGCTGAGAGAGGTCCAGGGGGAGTTCTTGGAACTGATTGCAACAGATGAGCAGAAGGATAGTAGCCTTGTTGTTATTGAGGTGGATTTCCCTTGTGTTGTGGTTGTGGAGGTGTGTAATTTTGCTCAAATCTGTACCAGCACTTCAAAGCCGAGTGCCCTGGTTTCTCACACAACTGACATATAATTTTGTTGGCTCCTCTTCCAAAACCTCTTCCACCTCTGCCTCCTCTTTAATTTCTTGAACCACCTCTTCCTCCTCCAGCTTCGAATTTGTTGCTGTTATAATGACCTGAGTCATTTCTCTTGGTGTTGGACAGCTGCAACAGATTCAAAGAAGGTTGAGAACCCTCAATACTCACAGCATGCGCCCTTGTGGTTTCCATCCTTGACTCATAGCTCAGCAAGAAAGAGCTGACATCTGGAACGGTCCAAGGTTCAGATCTGGAAGTCACTGCACACACACAGCCGGGTCATAATCTTGCCCGAGACCAATCTTGCCCGATATGTATGTGTAGCCTGGAGGAGGCTATAGGTCCGGACTGGAGAAGCCGTGAGAGGGGGGTACCGAGGCGACATATAGAATTTGAGCCCCAGGAAGCCTGGGAGGAGTTAACCCACCCCAATGCTGACCAGTTCACCTCCACAAAATCTAGATCCACCCACCTCAACAATTCCATGCTACGGTTGGTGCAGCTATACTTAGGCTATAACCTACTGGGGCAGAGCAACTCCGCTGCAAGAACGTCCATGACCGAATTGTACTTGGTATGGTGCGCTAAGCATGGAAGGAAACCGCACCTAGGGTTTTGGACAGCCTACCAATGCCACCTGATAGCCACCTACCCAGCCTGTAAACTTGTCGCTCTGCCACATACTAGGAGCCTTCGTGCGCAACAACATCATCATAACAGAGGCAGAGGACCTGTCTCCAATGTACATGGTCGACGCTCCTGGCCTATTTGATATACCCTTCTTCGTCCGCACCAACTTGGTATACTACAGAAGGTGTACCCCAGTTCTACCCAATGGGAGAAGCACCTGGAGGAAGGGCACAACAAGGCCAGGAGGTGCAAGCCGCCCGCATCGACCAAGCGCAGAGGCCGAGGCAAGAAAATCTGGAGAAGGCAGTGACTGAAGCTGGCTGAGGAGAATAGACAATCGCGGGCAGAGATGGCGAAGCTGACAACCCTAATGGAGAGCATAATAAAGGAGTTGGCAAGAGGGAAAGCAAGCAGTGGAGCTGGAACAAGCGGACATGGAGGACAGGAAGAAGAACCCACCAGACCTGAGGAAGAAGACGACGATGGACAACAGGAGGATGATGGCAACCAACCCGGACCTACAGAAGAAGCACCAACGGACCCACCTGCGCAGAACCCTGCCCCAAGAAGGAGCAGGAGAAACATCTGACCGAACCACCCCCAACTGACCAGTTAGTTTTCTTTTTAATTTTTAAGTTTTTCTTTTGTTTATGTTTTCGTACTTTTATTAAATAGGTAGATTTATGTGTTTTAATTGTATGCAAACCCCATTCATAACACTTAGCCTATTTAATAGTCTAAGTGTGAGAAGTAAAAGGTTTGCTACTTTGGTGCATATGCTTATTATGTTTTTTCTTTGTGTTTTTTCGTGGGCATGTTACCTCACACTTAGCCTACTGCGTAGTCTAAGTGTGAGGAGTTTATATGTTTATATTTCATGTTTGTCAATATTTTGCTCTGTTTTGTTTATAATATATCTGAAACTCTCCCACTTAGCCTATTTCATAGTCTAAGTGTGAGAAGTTTTTAGATATAATATGTGTTTGTTATAAACGTGTGTCTGTCATACTAGCCATTTCCAATTTCACTTCACAGCAGACCGTATCTGAGGCGTACATTTGTGAAGTGAGAGTGGGGAGCAAATGGCCAAGTATGACATGTATATATGTGTCATTTGAGTAAGTGCATGTTAGTTTTTTTTAGGTTTGTTTAGGTCTAGGAATTATGTGTTATGTTTTATGAATGTGCTTAAACTCAATCGCCTCGAACCGACGTGTGGAGGGGAATTGAGGGGAGATAAGGCATGCTCGGAAAACAGAAACCACCCCCTCCAGTAACCCTAGTCAGTATAGATGATGCAAGTATGAAGGAAAAACCCATCCCTTAGGTCAGACACGAAAGCCCTCTTAAAA